>NC_056731.1:488351666-488474166 GCF_019279795.1 Protopterus annectens
AGTCTTGCATAGCTTTCCACACTCTACTCATTAATGTATGTATTTTTAATTTATTTACCATTTGTTGATTGGGTTAGTCCCAGGAGGCTAGTGGCTTCTTTTCTGAGGAGGCCTGAGGTAGCATTTAACTTACCTAATTTGGTCAGGGAATTGAGCAACTTCCCTTACTCTTTGGATCTGCCAGTTGGTGCAGGGGGACTACTACAGCAACAATGAAGAGGCCTACTGGGTGCAGCAGCAGCGTGGAGGGGAAGAGAAAAGCTGTGAAGAGTATGGAGGTGGAAAATGAGACTGTGACAAAAATTTGTTCTATATGGAATGTAAATAAAGATTCCTGTGTGGTGTATGTTACAAATGAGCAGTGTTTTGCTGTCTTCATGGAGAAGGAAGTGGTGCAGTTAACAGAACTGGCATCAGCAGAGCTTGCAGATGATGATCTGTTAAAAATAATCCAACAGGATGATCCAGGTGACAGTTTTGCTTTTTCGTAGGGTGAGATTTTTTTCAGAAGCACTGAAGATGGTAATGTGGAAGAGGACACAGGTGAAGTGGCAGCAGAGAATGCAGCAGTTAAAATGTATTCAGCAGTGAAAGTAAAAGAGGAAAACAGCAACAAAATGAGATGGTGTACGGCTTTGTGCAGCAGATAATAGAGTAACAAAAACATATGCAGCAGTGACAGCAGACAAGAAAGGGAGAGAAGCAACAAACCGCGAGTAAAACTGTTTTTAAAAAGAAGAGAAGACCAACTGTGAGAATAAGAACAAATAAATTACACTGCAATCGACACAGATATTATCTATGGGGCAATCTGGTAACTGTTTTGAGTTCTAAAGCTCAAGAAAGTCTATCTTTTGTACATATTGGGACCGGAACATTTTGTGACAACATTTGAAACAGATAGACTGATGATGAAATTTCTGGAACTGTATAACAAAAAGACAGACATTTATTTGTGGAACAATTATTTGTTTTCCGGTCAAATATTAAAAAAGTTACTTTGCAATTTAGAACTAATGAACTGGAAGAAGATAGTGATAAAAATGCATGCAGGGTTTGTGTGAAACTGTTGATACTACTGTGAAAGTTAAAGATGAGAAACTTATGCAATGGAGGGTGGAGGTTGGGAGCTGTTTAGAAATGTGAAAGAAAACACAAAGTGAAACACTTGCCAAGTGTTATTCAGGGTGCCAGTCATAGAGGAACATTAAGATATGCTGGCCAGCCTACATCATTTTTTTTTTTTTTTTTTTTTTTTTTTGTGGAGACATTTCTCATTTAATTAAGAATTGTGACAAGGTGCAATGTAACAATAGTGGGGACTGAAGACATACAGCAAGACGGTGTGTGTCTATAAGGTTGTGTAAAAAAGGGGACACTTTTGGATAGATTGTTGGGTTTATATCAGATGATCCAAGTTTTCAGAAGCCCAAACTTCACATGGTCGAGACCATTTGTTCAACTTTCCAAAAACTTGAATAAAACAAAACAACCAAAATCTATATGTACACCCCCTTACCCCCCTGCAAATTCTATATACCAACTCCAAGATTGCACTACAGCGGGGAAAGGGGTAAATTCCTTGATCTCCACTGTTCTACAGTCTTCATGCAAATGCTTGAGTTTTTGGAAAATTTAACATATAGTCTCAACCTTATGAAGTTTGAGTTTCTGAAAACTCGATCATCCAACCAAACCTGGACTGTCAACAGCAAACAATAAAAAATTAAAAAGAAGGTGAAAGGTAAGAGAACATATATGAGGAAGGACAACAAGAGGTAGGGTGAAAAGGTGAATTAGGTGAAGAAGCCGTAGAAGAAGAAAACAAACATGGAGGGAGAAAATGAGGACAGAGAGTACATATAGAAAGAGAAGTCAGGAGAAGGGATTGATACCAATAATTTTTTTTAAGTTTTTGCAAGTGAACATTTTGATTCTGAAAATCGGAAATTATTTGTGCATAAACCCAAGAAAAATATTCAACTGGGTTGAGTAAAAATAATTTAAAAAAATTTAAAATATTCCCCTGAACTTAAAAAGAAGGAAAAACAACAATTTTAGAGTATTTTTCAGTACATGTAAATAGTATTATTAACACTGCAAGATGGATAGGGATACTAGAATGGTGTTGCTAAATGTGATGTGGATGTTATTCTCTTAGAGAATGTAAGATTCCTGGCATGTGAAGAAAGGCTGCAAGCAAAATGATGTTGTGGTGGAAATAAAATATGGAACTTAGGAAGTCAACATTGTTCTGGAGTGGCTGTGTTAAAAAAATGCAAATACAAGATGTAAGGATGGGAAAGTTAACTGTTATGGGTGTGAGGTGGAGAGAACATTATATGCATATATAACTAGCAAGGAAAGAGAGAATATGTTTCATCCAATATTGGACTATGTGGTGGTTAGTATGAAAATTATAATTGCAGGGTACTTTAATCATGAATTAAGGGGAAAGTGTAAAAAGAAAAGGAAAGATGTAAAAAATATCGGAAGTATTAAGATGTGAATTAGCTGTGTGAGACAATAGTTAATAGACTTATAGTATTATCAAAAGTTTCAGTATAGCAGATGGTGTTACAGTTCTTACAGTTTTTTGACCATTTAGCAATATGGATGGAAGTGATGGAAGAAAGGAAGTATATTAAAACAGGTAAGGAAATAAAATGAGTAAATGGGAAATTATACAGTGAAAATGGAGAGTGGAAAATATTGCAGGTATGGAGGGAATTCTATAAAAACAGGTCTGAATGTTGGACTGAATTTGAAAAGAAGTCTAAAAATGTGTTTTTTGTCCTATAGCAGGAATGATGCAAGAAAAGAAGACAAAGTAAAGCATGTGAAAATGTATAAAATTGTATTACAGAGTTTAGAGAATAATAGGAGAATTTTTTTTCCAAAAACCTTCATTGAATTATTACTTGTAACACAGGCAAATTTACATTCATATAAAAGTAATCACACTATAATTAACATAAACATTTTACTTCACATATATTGCAGTATATCATATAACCCAATAAACAGTACATACATTATTCAATTCCTGCCTTTTTTAAAGAAACATCTTTATTAAATCATCTCTTTAGCAGAGCAGATTAAGGTGGAGTTGTCAGCATAATGAACCAAGTTTGCTGGAGGGATGGCTTTGTGAAGATTATTTGTAAATATAGTGAAACGTAGGTGCCCTAGGATGCTAGAAGCTTTGTATGGAAGACTATCAAATGCCTTTGATAAGTCAAGGAAAACTGCAGACGCTAGTTGGCCGTTGTTACATTGCATATTTACCAGGTTACTAAAATAGATGAGTGCAGTGGAAGTGGTATGGTTGGGATGGAATCCATGTTGAATTTCAGCAAGAAGATTGTTAGGATCTGGGTGTGGATATATTTTTCCAGTATTTTAGCCAGTGGGGAAAGTATAGATATAGGGTGGTAGTTCATTAGGTCAGTGGAGGTGCCCTCTTTGTGTATTGGTATAATATAGGAGATTTTCCAGAGAAATTGTACCTTTTGTTCTGAGATTGATCTATGAATGATTATAACAATTGGGTAGGAAATGGCATTGACAGCTATTTGTAGGAATTTGGCAGGTAGTTTATCTACTGCTAGGGTGGTGGGTTTATGTTTGGTTAGGTGTCTCTAGATGGTTTAAGTTGGTACAGGTTGAAGGGTGAAGGAGTTGGTGTTATTTGATGGCTTATATGGTATAGTGGGTGTTGAGGAGAGTATGTCTGTTGACTGCATTGGTATAGAGTTGGTAAAGTACTCATTGAATTGAGTGGCTGTGTTTATAGAGGTGGTGTCTATGTTTGGATCAGGAGTTGGTGATTTATCTGGTTGGAAAATATTGTAAAATATTGTTTATAGTAGCCCATAACTTTTGTGGGTTGTTATTGTCCTTAGTTTGAATTTCACTATAATATTTTTGTTTGCCTACTCTGCTTTGTTTCTTTTTACAGTGTTTCTCAGTTGTAAGAATGTTTGCATATTAGGAGTAGTTTTGTTTTTGTGCCAGGTGTCCCATGCTTTGTCCCTTTGTTTCATAAGTTGCCTAGTGCTCTTGGTAAGCCATGGGGCACAGATGGCTTTAATGTGGATCTGTCTTGGTGGGGCAAGTTGGTTGAGAAGGCTTAAGAAGATAGTGTTGAAATACTCAACTGCTTCGTCTAAAGGAAGTGTTAAAAGAGGGGACCAGTTAGAGTGTTTAAGGGCTGTATTAAGGTCAGCAGCCCTTTTAGTGTATCCAATGTATTAAGAGAGCTAGTTCTAGTGAGTTTAGTTTGGTCTCTGCTGAAGAAGGTTCGGAGGTGGTCACTTAGAGTGTCAGCTAGTATACCGAAATTATGGGTGGAAGATGGGTGATTGGTAAGAATCCAGTCTAGTATTGATTTTTTTTTGAGGTTTTGTCTACCCTAGTAGGGGTTTGTATAAGCTGTGAGAAGCTGTAAAGGTTAATATGATTTAAGGGGTGGGGTGATTTAAGTGAGGTCCGATAAATATTGAAGTCACCTAGTATAATGGTTTCATGGGGAGGGTTTCTGATGTCCAGTGGAGAAGAGATTCTAGGGTTTTGATGTTATCTCCTGGAGGGATATATGATCCTAAGATATTTAGCTGTTTTTGCATATTTAGTCTTACCTTAGCAAGTAGGATCTCTGAGTTATTAAATGCAGGGATTTCAATGTTAAATAGTTCAACACTGATGTTCTGATATAGAAAAGAGACTCCGCCTCCTCTTTTTGTACAGTCTTATTGTAGTATGGTATAAGCAGGGGGAAATATTTCTTTGTTTTTAATGTGTGGTTTAAGCCATGTGTCTGTGAGGAAGATGTCAGGTAAGAATAATGCTATGGTTGTATGGAGTTCAGTGGTTTTGTTAAGGATACTTCTTATGTTACGATTTATTATTAGAATATTGGATGTTTTCTTAAGTAGGCTAGTATTGGTTGTAGGCTGATTTTGGTGATGTGTTGGACTTGTTATTGGACCTGGGTTGGGGTTGATATCACCACTACAAAGCAGGTGAGAGGCAATGATTATTATTGTTTGCAGGTATTTGGAGAAGGCTAAGTCACATTGTATAGATACGCTAGATTTGCTTTGATAATGGAGGAGTCTGTAGGGGCATAGGTTATAGGTGGTGTGGTTAAAAAGTGAGGTGAGATGAGTAAGTGGTAGTTAGTGAATGTTGGAAGTGAAGTTGAGGTGGGGTGATGTATGTTGGGGATTGTAATGTTGTTGAAGTAGGGTGAGGTTAGATGGGCCGTGATGGTGAGTGTTAGTGTTAGAATTATTTGATGAGAGTACATGTTTGGTTTGTTAGAAGTAGTAGGATTGTATAGATATAACCCCATGAAAGGTGTAGGGATTCTGAAGTATACTGACAGGATGGACTGCAGCAACTTTGTGAGTGGGGATGTAGTATATGTAGAGTGTATAATATGAGAGCAAAGGAGGAGAAGAGGGTGGTGGTGGTTGTTTGCATGATTGGCTGAGGGATGGGGGTTGGATGTTGGTGTGGTAAGGTTAGGTATAAAGGAAATGAGCTAGGGGTGTGTGGGAATGGGGGTAGGGTAGGTGGAGCAGAACAAGCCTGAACGAAGCAAGGGGGAGTGGAGTAGGTAGAGCCCTACCTAGGAGGTAAGAGCTGAAAAAAAAGTATTAAAAGTCTAAGTAATGAAGGTAAGTAGCATTGTCCCTTAATCGCAGGGAGTATGCCAGTTACTGCATTTCCACTATTTATTCACAATGAATGGAAAAATAACTGCTGTGAAGGGACTAGGGTGACCTTACAGTACACTGAAATATTGGAGAACTTAAATAACTGTAGAGCACTGTCCTGCTTACAGGATGAGCTGCTTAACTGGGCTAAGATTCATTTGTTTGGTAGTGTTCTGCTGCCACCTAGTGACAGTTAGTAGCAATGGCAGGGAATGGAAAAAGAGGAAAAAGACCTTGCAAGTGTGCACCCTATGCCAATAAAATAAAAGTAAGTAAAAGCACTAACAACTAGATGCAGTAATTAGTTACCACCTACATAAGAAGATTGAAGAGACTAAAAATCCCAGTAGCGAGTCCTTTTGCCTTCAGTTGTTTGCAGGATAATTTTCAGAAATCCTTCCCTTGGGGGGCAGCCATGAGTGAAGTAAATCTAGAGCAGCATGCATGCACACTTCTCAGGGGATCTGGTGGGGATTGTCAGTAGAAGCAGAAGATCCTGGACTATTCCTATATAATCTTATCATCAATATCTTATTATCTATAATACTCTATGATTATTGTTATTCTCCTTAAAGACCTGCATCCAAATCCACAGTCTGTTGTTTCTTGAGCTTCCTTCCTGTTTCATCATCATCCCTTTCCATTTTGAACTATATTTTCTATTTGTGCTTTGTATAGGAGTCTTAACTGTGTAGCTCTGAAATACCCCTTCAAACTGGGTAAACCCAATCCTCCCTGTTCTACTTTAAGAATCAGCTTATCCCACTTGAGAATATTAAGTGAATGGTATTGATATGAACATGACTATGTATGGATATTAAAAGAACAAGAAAGAATATCTGAGAATGGTACATAAGAATGTGTTTTATGTAATGTGGGTTATTTGGAAGGAAAGACTGAATTCATTTTTTTAATAGGAGATGGATTTTGGCAGATATATTGTGAAAAATTAGATTATGGTTGTAGAAGTAGGAGTGGAGGTCAATTTTGGTAGAATAACAATGAGGATGTTATAAGAAATGCGCAACATGGTAAAAAAAATGGGTATATATGTGCTTGTAATTATGTACATTTTGTAAATATGTAAATGTGTAAATAGTTTTTCATGTTGTTTTAAATAAAGGGCCCCTACTCTTTTTGATAGGTGTTGTGGGGTCTTTAATATCCACAAATACAATACAAAGGCACCACAATTCACGGACAATCCAAACGACAAGTCAGGCTTCAGATAAACATGTTTAATGCTTAACTTTTTCATTGCGTTTTCATCTTGAACTCCATCAGATAAAAAAGTAAATCAATTAAAACCCTACCATTTATATATATTGTATTAGTAAAATAAATCATCCAATTAAACCCTTAATTTCAATTAACAATTAATCAAGCTTATGAGATTAAAAAGAATGGTTTTCTATTTTACCATTGGTGAAATTTTGTCCGGTTCATTTTTATTTCTATTTGCTATGTGGGCTTTGTCCACTAGGTGGAGGAATTGTTACAAATGGAACTTTGCACAAAGGAACATTATTAGGTCTTTAAACAGATTTTTAACTTGATTATTAAAGACTGTAATTTTTTAAAAAAAATTTAGTTGACGCGGTGGTACAGCGGTTGCGTTGCCTCACAGCAAGAGGTTCTCCTGTTCGATTCTCACGGTCGAGTGGCCTCCGAAAAACATGCGTGAATGGGTGTGCCTTTGCTGAAGGTTGGGTGTCGGGCTGGCAACTCGGCACCAGTCATTAGCAGACCGGAGTTCCACTGTGGCGACCCCTAACCAGGAAAAGCCGAAAAGACAAACAACAACAACATTGTTATACATACATATATATGACTGGTTTCCCTTATGGAAAAGTTTTTTAACTTTTGAAGATATTTTGTGTATTTTTTATTCAACAAAAAGAAAATGATTAAATAGAAAAACACTCACTTTATTAACAGAAATAAAGCTTTTGGGAAATGACCCTTCCTCAGTATTCAAATACAGTACTAAAATCCACCACTTTTATATAAAATAGCACAAAACACTGCCATTTTAAAGATGCCAGTGTATGCAAACACATATCCTGAGCTCCTGAAAGCATGGCAACAGTTAAATTTAAAATTGAGCAGAGACTATATGGTTTTGATGAATGAACACTTCATAAATATAGAGAAAGAACTCTCAAATGAAATCATACATGTGGGGAATGAATTAACCAGATCTGCCAATTTTATGAGTGACGCTGGTTTATATCAGCTGATGTTAAATGGAATGAACATCTTGGACAATAAACTACAGGCTACTAAGCAGCATAAGTTGCAAAGAGACATTAATGATTTCAGGATTGGGCACATCTTCTCATGGCCAAAAACTTATATAGCTAATAAATCTCATCCTAAAGAATGCAAAAAAATGAATAGGATGGATGAATTAGATAGTTTTTCGGAAATCAGACAATTTGAAAATGGTAATAAATCTTTAACCAATAACACCTTCTACAACAGAGATGGGCGTCTACAGACAATGCAACAACCTGATCGTAATATGGAGGATAATGCAGTAAAGGAGGTGGTTGGTCAGCAAGCTAATAACAATCAGGTGAGCAGGGCTGGCTCCTCCTTGAATCTGGCAAACGTACCAGCGGAGAATGGAGCTACTGAAATGACATCTACACTGACGAAAAGTAAGAATGCAGAGATATTTTTAAAACTGACTCAGCCGATAGTAACAAAACTGCCAGAGAAGGTGGAAGTCAACAAGCACCCACAGTCAAGAGGGCATTCCCAACAACAGAAAAATTCAATATCAGGCAAGAGAAAGAATGACAGTACGCTACCCCAGAACAAGCAGGGTTGCAAGTGACTGGTAAGCCAAAGAGCTCTGTTTTAAATTTATCAAGCCTTGAGCTTACACCTGCAGTAGAAAGTTTATTGAACAAAGGACTACAATTTAATCCTAGTGGTAGGGACACAATTGTTGAAGCTTTAACTGACCTTTAGGTTTTTGTTAAAAATGTATGTTTAAAAATGTTATTTAAAGAGGTGGATAACGAACAATTTTTTATCTTTAAGAAAAAGAGTACATTCATTCCAAACAACTGTCCGATATTGAATGCTTTTAATGAGGTCTGTAAAAATGAATTAAGACAATTGTATAACAATGTTTTAATTGGAAAACAAAAAGTGAAATGTTTTAATATGTCTTACGCCGAGTCTTTAGCCTGTAAGGAATTGTGCGAAAATAAGAATATAGTAATCAAACAAGCCGACGAGGGGGAAGCGACAGTTATATTTGATAAATTTGTATATACTGAATTAATGAACGATTTTTTGAAGGATAGGGTCACTTTTAAAGAAATTTCTTTTAGTGATGTGAAGAGGATTATTACAAAGGTAAATATGTTTGTTTATGAGATGCAAACGCAAGGGGATATTACACTTGAGCTCTTTAATTACTTTTCAATATCATGTCCGGTTGTTCCAGTAACCTACAGAATACCTTAAGTTGCATAAATCTTTAGTTAAACCACCCATGAGACCTATTGTCTCAGGAAGAGGGTGGGCAACTGAGCCTTTATCAATATATGTTCAAAAATACTGAGTAAATACTTGCCAATATGTCCAAGTTATATAAAAGATACTGGAGATTTTATAAAAAAGTAATATGCATGGTATAAGGATAATACAGCATGTGAATGTACATTAGTGACTTTAGATATAGACTCCTTATTTACTGTAATATCAAATGAATATGGAATAAATGCCATCCGTGCATTTTTGTGCAGTAATACAAATATGATGGAGGGAGAAACAGAGACCCTTTGTAGCATAATAGAAATTGTCTTAGATAAAAATGTCTTTCTCTTTAATGGACAGCCTTATCTACAAATAGCTGGTGTAGCCATGGGTACTCCCATGGCTAATATGTACGCCAACATTGTATTGAGTCAATGGGAAAAAGATCATGTTATGAGTGATGAGAATCCGTTTAAAGGAAATATCCTTTTTACCAGTGTTTTGTAGATGATTGCTTTTTGATGTGGAAGGGTGATGAGCAACAGCTAATAAGATTTGTATAATTCTAAACAATACTATGAGTTTTCTGAAATTTACTATGGACTTTTCTTATGGTAAAATTTCATATTTAGATGTTGAATTGCATAAGGAATCTGGTGTATTGAAAACGTGTGTTCATAGAAAGGATGTACAAGTGAACAAGTATATGCATGACAAAAGTATGCATGCTAAACATGTGTTTGGAGGAATTGTTAATAACTATTAAGGGTCAGTAGATTGAACACCGATTTGATACAGTGTGAGGAAGAGACGGAAGTTTTGTGCAAAGAGTTTGAAAGTAGAGGCTATGATAATGAATATGTCCTAAAAATAAGAAACAACATATTAAGGAACAGAAATTCTTTAGCACCTCCACATTTTGCTGAGTGTACTTTAAATGAAGAGGAGGTGATTAATTCTGCCTCCATTTTGAGATATGTCACAACCTACAACTGTATGACAAAATATGTGGAGGCAATAATTTGAAAGAATTGGCGAATATTAACATCATTACCTGAGTTATCTGTGATACTGGGTAATGTACCTCGATTTGCCTATAGAAATAGAAATAACCTTAAAAGGCAATTGTGTTATAAAGATTTTGAAGTGAATTTAGTGAGTCCAGAGATGCACAATTTTGGTACAACCCCTTGCTTTAACTGTAGTTGTTGCATAGACATCTGTAATTAACAGTCTTTTAAGCATCCAGTAAATAAAATAGTGTATGAGATAAAATATCAAGCCACATGTAATATGACAATTGTGTATTTAGCAGCATGTGTACAATGCAATGGATTTTATGTGGGAAAATGCTCAAGATGACTTAAAGATCGTATAATTGAGCACAAATCCGAGATAAGGAGAGGTGCTATGTCTAATGCCCTAGCTAAACACAAAATTGATAAAGGGGTGTCTCACAACATTAAATTTAAAGTCCTAGAGATAGTATATAAAAGTTCAAGACAGGGAGACATAAATAATAAATTAGAAATGTCTGCGTATAAATGGATTACTAGGCTTGAAGCAGACAGAGCACCTGGACTTAATAACATGGTAACTATTAAACCTGTATTAATAGCCAGACAAAAACAATATAAATGATGTTTTACATATTCATGATGAATATCCATGTGATTTTATAAAAAATATATAGGAATGTTTTTTTGCATATGTATGTTTTTATTGTTAATTGTTTTTATAATCTCATTGGTTGGCTGTGTCATGTGTTATTTTATATACAAATGGTGGATTTTAGTACTGTATTTGAATACTGAGGAAGGGTAATTTCCCAAAAGCTTTATTTCTGTTAATAAAGTGAGCATTTTTCTATTTAATTTCTTTTCTTTTTGTTGAGCTACAGTTAAAACGTTTAATAGAATTAAACTACAGTTGAGCTGTGCTTTGTGTATTTTTTCTTGACATTCTTGACTAATGTTAATTAATTGAAATTAAGCGTTTAATTGGGCAATTTATTTTACTAATACAGTATATATAAATGGTAGGGTTTTAATTAATTGACTGTTTTATCTGATGACGTTCAAGACGAAAATGAGGTGAAAAAGTTAAGCATTAAACACATTTATCTGAAGCCTGACTTGTCATTTGGACTGTCCGTGAATTGTGGTGCCTTTGTATTGTATTTGTGGTTATAGTTTGTCTGGCACCCTTCTCCTTTGTGCTTTTGTCTTTTATATCCACCTGAGCTACCACCACTTCAGGTAGATGGGACTGTTTATCAGTTTAACATTTCACCTGAAGGACAACAGACTCAGGAGTGCAGCCACCTCCCCTGTGCTGCACTGCAGTGTCAGTGTCAGCAATCTAACTAGTTGATGTGGGAATGGAACCCACTGCCTTCTGCACTGAAGAGGAGTGTACTACCTGTTGTGCCACTGGCACTGACAATAAAGGAGTGTGCACTGAGTAGCTACTAACAATGGTCATAGGCAGGGAGGATAGAAACGGCAGCAAACAGAATATACTGACATTGTTTGGGTATACTGTCTATGAAGTTATGATGTGACATGCTTTTAAAGGAGATGATAATGCTTTCTATATATATATATATATATATATATATATATAGAGAGAGAGAGAGAGAGAGAGTGCGTGCTTTGGTAGACTTTTCCATTAGTGGGAGAGTTCAAAGAAGTTAATTCTGTAGTGCTAAAAACATTTGTGGTTATGTTCTAGTAGCAGCACTTTTGTTCTAACTGGTGATTCAGAGACAAGAGTGGAGCAAAGCCTCACTACCAACTTGTTTGCTCACCCTTGAATTGATTACTTAATGCTGGTGGAATAATTGCATTAAACATTTCCCCTAATAACCCACACAACACCGTTGCACAGATGGCTACAGGCACACATACACACTCACTGATGGAAGTAGCTGTTGTGACAAGTTTACAGTCACAGACACCCTGACAGTCTCACACGCACATACAGACTAATACAGATAGTCATGCTCTGTCATGCACATGCTCAGTACTTATCTGCTGTGATGCTAACACATTCAGAGCTGCTATAGATAGCAGCTGGTGTACACCATAAAACTAATGTATTCAATCCTTATTTCATGCTTTGAAATAATATTGCTGAATTTGTTTTTGACTTTCTCTGTAACACTTTTTTGATCCCAATGTACAACCCTGTGACAGAACACAGGCATGATTTACATTAGAGTTACCTCTGGGCTGCTGTATTTGCATTTGGTATTATCCAGCAGAGCTCTGTAGCACAATTTGCCACAAGCTACATAATACTGTAGCTATATAACAATCTCAGTTGCTCTCTCATAATGCTCTGAGCAATCCTGCTAGAAACAGAATTTCACAATGCATTGTGTGTTTCTGAATACCCAGAGTGAAAGAAAGTGATGGCAATTAGAAACCTGAGATTCATATTCTGCTTTATAATGTCTGCTGTACAGAAATGCAAGTGTGAATACATGGAGTGTCCTGAAGTATGGATAATAGCTGTTCTCAGCATAGGAATCTAGCTATTATTCTGTTAATATCTTCCCAGGATTTACATGGCTTTGGCTATGATGTGTCTAGTCTTTAGTCATTTCCATACACTATAGGTAGCATTTAGTACTTCCATGGGTGATAAACATGTGTCAGCAATAGACACCATATCGCTAACATTGCCTTACACTCTTTAGAAGATGAAGATGCTTATGATATTTGTTTGCACAGACTGGCTTATAAGCTGATGTGTGACATGCAGTTTGAAACTACTGCCATTTAGGAGATTGACTTTTAGTACTTGTGATGCAGTGATCTTCAATGTACTTTTTCTTTAATAATTTATACCTATAGGTGAATGCACACCCCAATTCTCACTGTGTAGGTTCATATGAATGCCCATTTTGACACAGGTAACAGTTTGGGAACTGACTCAGTGTATTTGCTATCATCTTTTGCCTTTTCTGGTACAGAACTGCAGGCACAGGAATATAAATATAAATATCAAATGCTGCATTATTGTAAACACCTCAAGTCCCACTTTGGTCTTCCTAGAAAACGCTGCATAATTCTAACTAACCCAAGGCCTGCTCTTGTTTTCCTTGAAACTTTCTGACAAGGGGGCGGGGAGATTCAGAGAGTTCGAACATTCAGCTGTGGAGCAGTAGCTTTAAGTACTCTGTATAACCTAGATATGTCTTCACATAGCGTGCTGAGTGTTAAGTACAAATGTGCCAGCATGCAGCAGTTCTCACTTTTGTCAGTCAACATGTTTCACAACAGAGCCCAACAGGAACATAATTATTTCACTCACAACTACTGAACTTTAGTTTAGGGTACTGGAAACCCTGGAATATTTAGAATGCTTATAATTGTAAGCTTTGTATATACCCTAGCAACCTAGCAGAGTTTAATCCTTGGTGATAGTAAGTGAAATTCTACAATGACTGAGTAACACTTGCTTAATTCTTGTTGCAGTACACAGCTGAACTTGGTCTGATCGATGTCTCTGGTGTCTCCCTGGTAACCGGTATAGTCTCAGCACTGGGAGTGCTGCCTATCTCGTTGCTGATATCTGTCCTATTTCGCTTCATCAGGGTAAGACTTTGTCACTGACACTCATCCATGTGTTATTACATTTGCCCTTTAAGATTACTGCATGTTGTCATAACGATTGTCTTTATTTAGAGAAACAGAATGCAGTCTACAGAAGAGACATACAACACTACAAGAGGATCTGACATTTATTCACTTGAAGGTATTATAACTTTTATCATTACATTTCTGCAAATAATTTCTACAGGTAATTTAGCATACCAACAGTAAAAAATAAAAAGGCAGTAGACTATCTTCATTTGGATTTCTTATATGATACAGGATTTCATATGCTATATATGGAGAGGTTACCCCCCCCCCCCCCGTACACTGTACTCTTGTATACAAGTACACTTGTACTTTCAGACCCAAAGAGTTCCTGTTATTACAAGTTCAAATTAGTAACTCCTAAACAAAGAGAACATGAAAATAGTTGCACACTGCCATACACTGTGCAATCTATGCTGTACAAATTCGTTTAAGGGCGGAACATTTTGTACATTATGAGAACTAGTCTACCCTACCTTCAAATACACAAAATAAAATGAAGGGTGTAGGTAAGTCACCAGTGAAGATAACGGTACATGTAGTGACAAAGGCTTGTTACACAAGCTATCCAAATAAAGGCTAAAAATGTAGTCATTGTATCGCAAGAGGTGTATGTTCAATTTGTATTTTACATGTATGTCATAGGGAAAAGATCAGTTATGTTTGCTATACAAATTAAAACTTTCAACATACTCTCCAGGGAGGCTGGTATACAGTTTTAGTAATCCTAGCTGTTAATCAGACCACTGTGTATAAAACATTGGCAATAGAAGTTGTTGTGAAAGTTATGCTATTAATTGTTTTATATTATTTTATAGTTTATTTATTATAACTTTTCTATTTTCTCAGTGGTACTTTTTATCTGGTTTAGACTTAAAATTGCCTTTTTAGTCTGGCTGTCTTCAAATGTTTGGCATCCATTCTTGGGTTATGCCTTTTTACTGTTTTGGTTTATATTGTGCTTGAGTACAGTAAAAGTCCTAAGGTTGCCAGAATTGAATCCATTACTGATTTATTACTACCTTCATGTCAAAGAATCTTAAAAGCAGACCCTAAATGAGCAGAAGTTAAATTTAAAATTACTTCAGAACATATTAATTCATCAATTGCTGTCACTTCCACCAAGTCCAGTTCACAAGACATTCTGCAGAAAAGTGTTACATTCCCCATTTTCATACATTTTATTTTAACATCGCATAACTTCCTACTTTAGCACAATGTTATATTGTGACATAGGCATTCCATTAGATGCCAGCAGTATGGATCTCATTGTAACACTGTAACATATATACAGCTTCTTTGGTGAAAACTACATCTTGGCAGTTTGCGCCAGACAGATTGTTTCCTCAAATGCTATGCAACTTTATTTTGCAGTTTTGCTTTGTGTTGTTTGAATAAATTGCTAGCTGTGATGTAATTAGTTTTTGACAGTTGATTCAATGTACATTTATTGAAATTCATGCATTCAATACGTATCCATTACATAAAATTTGTAAATAGTACTTATTTGTTTTTATTTATTTATCCTTTGTTAACCAGGTTACTCCCACTAGGCTAGTAGGCACTTTTCAGGGGAGACTCAAAGTGATATTTGCACTACTAGGGGAATGAGCTTCTGTTATTCTTTTTGATAGGAGCTGTGGGATGTTTTACATCTACCTGAGCTACCACCATCTCAAGCAGATGGGACGTCGGTTTAACACTAAATCCGAAGGATGACACACTTAGGAGTGCAGCACCCCTTCCCATTGGGAGAGGTGAGCTGCTTATGTCACTTCATTCCTTTTCTCTCCATCTCAGCAGGGTCATCATCATGGGCCATTTATACCTCCATGGTCTGGATACAGCAAGCTCATGTGGAAAAACGGATTGTTTTATAAATCTTGAGGCTGCTTGACCTTGTAGTGTTAATATTTAGGCAAGACTGTGTGGAATGCATGTTTGCCCACACTGAGGGTAGTAGAACTCATTAATAATGTAATGCTGTTATTTACTAACTCATCAGAATGGTGAACAGTTAATTCAGTTTGGTATTTCAGTTTCTATAAAAGGTTAGTATGATTACTTTCAGGAATTATTCATTTAACCCTTGCATTTTGTATTGCTGGGTCAATGAGTTTGTTAATGTTACTTAAAACTAAAATACAGATAATATTATGCACCATCTTTTTATATCCCCTTCTCAAACAAAAAAATGTAGCAAACCAAACTTTGCAATTTTGAGACCCAGTCTTTGGAAACTGTCACCCATATATAAGTGATTCATCTAGTCTCCCATAGTTCAAGAATAGTCTCAAACAGCAATTAAAATAAGCAGAATGTCACAGTTTTAATAACACTGCAATATTTCAGATACCTCCAAAAGGACAGACATACCATCCAAAGAATTAATGGCAGATTGATATTATAGTGTATCTTCAACAACACCTCCCTCACTCACCCATCTTCCCTTAACTCCAGTAAATACCTTGGTACAACATCTCTGCATGGTATATCTGAAACTAAAGTGCCTCCAGCTATCACACAAGAGCAGGTCCTAAAAGCGCTATCAAAAGCTAAAACAAACTTCAGCCTGAAATCTCCCTGGATGGATCTTAAACTGCATGAAGCACAATTTAGCTACCCCTTAACAACACTGTTCAACCTCATCATTCATACACATTTTGTGCCAAGTAAGTAGACAACAGCTATAGTTATTCCCCCTGTAAATGTGAGGAACTTCCATAGCCCCAGGCAGTTACAGACCCATAAGTCTGACCAGCCTCAAATGCAAAGCCATAGAAAAACATATCATGGAGCTAATGAGTAAGGCCATGGTGAACTCCAAACCTCAAACCCTGGACCCATCTCAGTAAGGCCATGGTGAACTCCAAACCTCAAACCCTGGACCCATCTCAGTAAGGCCATGGTGAACCCCAAACCTCAAACCTGGACCCATCTCAGTAAGGCCATGGTGATCCTCAAACCTCAAACCCTGGACCCGAACCCCAAACCTCAAACCCTGGACCTATCTCAGTTATGGTGAACCCCAAACCTCAAACCCTGGACCCATTTCAGTTTGCATTTTTCCAAAGGGCATGCTTACTCAACCTGGCAGGCTTTTTTTTTTTTTTTTGAAAAGGTCACCAAAGCAATGGGTGAAGGTTAAACAGTTCACACTGCATACCTCAGCCTGACCAAACCTTTTGGCACAATACCCCACTCTGGTATGATAGAAAAGTTAAAAAAACTGATAATAAATCCCATGCATCACCAACTACCTCACAGATGGAATGCAGGATATAAAAATAGATGAAGCTACCTCCATAAAGAGACCAGTCACCAGGACAAGTAGTTTAAAAATGATGACAGTCATGTTGTGTTTATAAAAAATATGCTTTTATATTGAATATATGAGACTTACTTCTTCTTCTTTCGGCTTTTCTTCCCAGTTAGGGTCGCCACAGCGGATCACTTGTCCGCTCATGATTGGCAGTGGAGTTTTTACGGTGTCGAGTTGCCAGCCCAGTGCCCAACCCTCCACAGAAGGCACACACATGCACACACTCACACCTAGGGCCAGTTTAGAGTGTCCAATCCATCTACAGCATGTCTTTGGGATGTGGGAGGAAACCAGAGCACCCAGAGGAAACCCACGCGACCACAGGAAGAACATGCAGAAGGCACCCCAGCCAAGGATCGAACCAGAGAGCTGTGAGATGACAACGCTAACTGCTGCACCACCGTGGTCGCCCTAATATATGAGACTTACTAAAAATCATAAAAGTGATGTTACATGTATAAAGTAACATATGGTTTGAATTATTCTAAACTTTGTTTGAATTATTTGGATAATAGTTCATTTTACTTTGCAGCAGTTACTTGTTAAGTCAGCTGTACCAAAGAGTTGAAAAATATTTTTCATTGTATAGTAATAATTTCTGCAAGTACTAAGGTCCCTGCATCGCACTAAGTGGTGCTCCTCCCCCGACACACACACACACACACACACACACACACACACACACACACACACACACACACACACACACACACACACACACACACACACACGCACACACACACACACATGCTTAGGAAGGTAGTACCTCATGTTTCTGACTGCAAGACTAATCCAGCTACTATTCTGTGTCTCAGTTTCACTGGGACAGTGACAGTGGCCTGCCTCTACCAGTAGATTCTCCATACCTGCACCCAAAGGGAGGTGAACAAACAAAGCCACATTATTCCGAACTTCTCCTGCCATCTGCAGTAAGTGCCCAAGCTACTAGTCTATCTCATGTCACCTGCGTCATAGTCAGGCTTTATCCATCTATGCCAATGAAGTTAGCACATAGGCCTGATCATGCCATACATGTCATTGCCATATAAGTACTGATGACTACATGGAAATGTTCCAGTTAAGTATTCTGTAGGGATCGCTGTTTTAATGATCTAATAGTTCATTTAGATATACAGCACTGTGGATACTCATTACTTATTTTATCTGTAATGAATATTTACAGTGGTTTAATCTGTGTAGACTTTTAAGAAATCACCAAGTCTCTGAAGAAATTATTATTGAATTTAATTATTGTTGCTGGTGCTTTTGCCTCACTTTCAATGCTTCAGTGTTGCATAGAAAAATGTTCTGTTGCAAATTACCAATACATAGGCACAATGAAGACAAAAGGTAAGTTATGAATATTTTATGAATAAGACTTTTTTCTGTAACTCTGTTTGACCAGCTATGCACCCCAGTCAACAAACAAACATAAATAAATATGTACATCTCATAAAAGTGATAGGTAGTACCCCTGCTTGAAAGACTTCATTTAGTCAATTTGCATTTGCTGAATAAAGTTGAACTTACACAAGAACTGTAGGAATCTGAGAAAGTGCACACTTGTGAACATTCATGTACACCCATGTCATAGCATAGTGACTTCTGCGAAATAGTGCATTAAAAGAGCAATGCAATTGCTGTTACTATAAAGCTGAGAAAAATATATCAGATTTATAGTTACTTCCTTTGTTCTTATTATAGAAAAGGCGAACATCAGCAAGTGACCTTTTCTGTATTTTCTGTTTAATAATTAAAATCTGCACTATATAGTGGACTATCTGCAAACTTGAACAGCCTTGTTGAATTAATGACTGGTATAGTCAAGGCTTTCATAATGCACTTGTCAAGCCAAGTATCATATTTTTCACTTCCCTGTGCAAGGTTGCTAACATGCAAGAGCAGAAGTTATAATTTTTGGCACTCTGTACAAAAACATTCTCCTACCTGTGATCTAACAGGTTTCTCATTACTATGATATGCGGGAAGTGTATATATCCTACAGGCAGTGGTCATTACAACAGAAATGAAAATTCAGGTGCAAACATTTTACACCTAGGCATTGAAAAATGAAGTTCAGATGCAAGGACATTTTTAAAAAAGAGCAAAATTAAACTTTTTCCTGTGTGTTGCAGCTCATATGAATGTTTTACTAGCTGAAGACCCAACATTTCAGTCCTACCTGTCTTGGCATGACCTTCAGCAGTGGGCCAAGGAAGTATGGAAGAAGAAATATGAGGTATACAACTTGCTTGCTCTACTAATATCTTTAATATACTTTGCCACTGGCTTGAAAGAAATGTAGGGGTTTTCCCATTTTTGTTTTTTTCTAACCAACTCTAAGGCTGATCTGCGAAATTGGTAATAAAATATCACAACACTGGTATATTGGCATTTTTGTTATGGGCATGTAATGGAAGATTCAAGAGCAGAGTTTATCAAATTAGACCACAGTGAATTTCAGTGCAAGTACAATCTCTGCTTATTTATTCATTTTTATTGTATTTTATTTTATATATTTGTTGACCAGGATAGAACACTCACCAAGTGGACAATTTTCAGGCTCAGCCTGTGGTTCACAACCAAGAATCAAACTAAGCATTATAACAAGTAGGTTACACAATTATTACTTTGAAGCAACGAAGGACATGTTTAGCAGGGATATGAAGGACCGATGCCAACCAGGGTGTACATGTTGGAAAGCATCACCTTTTGATCACAGTATTAGCCCTTTTGTGATGTATTAAATATGAGGTTTCGTACTTTTTCTTTCATCACTCATCTCAAATTAGAGGTGCACTCTCTCCTGTCAAAGATGTCTATGCAAATCTGCAAACAGCATGCAGAACAAGCCTAAGCCAGCTACTACCATCTACTGATATTACTGGGTGTGCACTCAAGGTAGCGGTTGCAGATACTTCTCAGATTATGATGCTTTGAGAATTGCTGGAACAAATAAAGAAATGTTTTCGCTATATAAACCCTAGTCCAGTAGCCAGAGGTTCTCTGAAAGCATTTGTTTGACAGGATTAAGAACCTCATGTTGGCAGTTAATATACTCTACTCAAGCAGCCCTATCTCATAAGATATATATATATATATATATATATATATATATATATATATATATATATATATATATATATTTATAAATTATTAACATGTAAACTATGGGAAAACATAGCAACAGTACACTTGTTATCTATGTAGAATAGCACTTTTTATCTGTGTATTTAATTGTTAGCTGATGCTAATTATGCACTCTGCCATTGTAAAATTAGTTGGAATGGGCATAGAGGCTGCCAAGAGTCTAGCTTAGAAGCTGGCAATTGTATATGCTTGCCAGTTAAACTCCGGTCATTTAATTGCATACTCATAATCCTTAACTAAATATTTTTTTTAGCATGGGCTACCACCTTTACATACCCCTAGTCTTCACCTGGACAGTTACTCAGAGGGAAGTAAGAGAGGAAGCTCAAGGCCTACCGATGGAAGTAGCAGCGGCTTTGAAGACTGTAGCTCAGAAAGCAATAGCAAATCTGTTCCAAGGAACTGCAAAAGAAATGTGGGCCTCCGATCAGACTTCACAACAGGTAAAACCACACTCGGAATTACTCAGCAATTATGTTTATTCATTAGGCCCAAGATTTCTTACTTTATCCAGCAAGTTTTATGTTCTAGTATTGGGTGTACTTGAACCTGTGACCTGTGGGAGCTGAACATAGAAAAATGAACAGAACTTCATTAATTAAATATATTTGGAAATATACTTTAACTTTTTACTCTTACTGGAGATGCATAGCTGTGCTTTTTTCACATCTGTTCAGATTTTTATATTGACTGCTTATACTATTCTGGCACGTGGCTAAAAGTTTGAATTGGATTAGCACACTTAGCTGTTCACCAACCAATTATGTAGATAAGTAAAATAAAATATAAGAAATCAGGATAATTTTTCATTGTTATAAAAGACACAAAAGAGCAAAGAAAATGTAATAAAAGGAGAATTTGTGTGAGCTCTTAAGCTAGAATTGATTGAATGGTTCAAAAAAAAAAAGAGAGAGAAACTGTGGAGGTGTGGATGTGGACATGATTGCAGGAGAACAGCTGCCATGCTCCTACAAACACAGTGAAACAAAAATTCACCAATTGTTCTGTTACTTACTGTGATATCCCCACGCTGGGCCTGAATCCTCACCAGTGACACTGGAGAGGGATGTTCACTTGGAATACAATTAGATACACTCATTATTTCCAGATGCAGACCTCTCTGCATCAAGCACAATTTCCCTTAAGAGCACACAGGGCATACACTGAGCCCGGGGTCTGGGTGCCTTTATCTGTCTCCCTCCAGGTCTCCAGAAATACTCCCCACTGGCACAGCTGTAGGGCTAGGTTCTCAGCCAAGTGTCCAAGCCAAGTTCTCCAGCACCATCTCTGTGAAACCAGCGCTTCATGTCCCTGCTCCAAGTAGGTGACACACACACTCTTTGAGATGTAATTTACACATACAGACACACACACACACACACACACACACACACACACACACACACACACACACACACACACACACACACACCTGGGAAAGGCTGGCACAGATTTACTAGCTATGCCACCTTCTGTCCAGACTATAAGGCAGTTTCACTGCCAACAGTCAGTTTCTATAAGGCTCTTAAAAGGGTATCCAATTATACTGAGTAAACTTAATATTAATACAAATGGTAATGTTGACCAAACAGCAAGGCTTTCAGGGGTGGCCAGAGTTATCACCAAAAAAATATGCAAATACTCTCAAAACTTAAATATTTTTCTAAAAGGACCAGCCACAATGAGAAGTTTAAATATATTTAATAATAAAAGAACACGAGAATACTAAATATCTATTTACAGTAAACACCAGAGTTTCAGTCACAGGAAATATTAAAAATAATGGGTCTATATTATATTCTCGAAAGCCGACAATATCGAAGCTGATATTGTCGACACGAGAATAGTGAAAGCTGAGAACATCGAACATGTAAACGGATATCTCCATAAGGGGAGACTTCCATTTACTGCAACGTAGTGCGGTCTCACAGTTGGTATATTTAAGTAGCAGGGTGTGTGGGGGATTGCCCCCCTGCTTAAACCCGTTAGGGTACTTTTTTCTTTTTTTTTTTTGTTGTTTTTATAAATTCGATATTTGAAGACATCGACCATATGGTGTCGACCATATGGTGTTCGATGTTTTCAACCGTCGATCCTATAATATAGACCCAAAAATAACACAGTTGGAAAGTTTTACACAGTTATAGAAAAAAACAGTATAGTCACACTATATTCCTGATTGACTAAAATAATTACTGTTCCTGCTTACTAAATACAGCAAGGCAAGATGGGTGAGTGGTCCTTGTTATCAGATCCAAGACAGAATACAGAATGCTGCTGAGACTTTAGTCTCCTCTAATATTAAAACATTACTTCTGTACAGAATTACATCATAAACATCTGGTCATCTGACTCTGTTTCACATGCTATCACCAACATTAGAAGTTACCAGGTTTTATGACCTATGTGCTACAGTACACACAGATAAAGCATTGTTCAGATGTGGTGCAGCTGCTGGAAGTCGTAAAATTATAAAACCATTCCACTCTTCCTACAGGTGCTACAACCTATTCTCTAGCACAGACATTGCATCTCTGACTCCATTCATAACTGTGGGATAACATGTTTATGGCTTAACCCATAAAGTAATTTAATTTCAAGAATATTTTTTTAGTCAAGTAGATTAACCTCTTCTCTCCCAGTATATGCTGTTGCAATGTATACATTTAATTAGTTACAATAATGCATTTACATTTCTTTTCGCTCCAGCAGAAGACATGGTTGATACATTTTAGCATAAGCAAACCTCACCAATACATTTGCAGAACAAGCATCTGTGCAGATCAGTTTGATATACAAATGTCATATAATTATTTACAAAATTCCTGCTAGCTGTGCTGGCATGTGTTACACATCCACTACCCCACTTGTCCTGGCATGTCTGGCAGTACAGCCTGTCATCACACTTACATTAGAGTCAGCTAACAGGTAAGGACTTTTGTTATTTGTCCTATGTTTCCCTTATGAGGAACTTACATCTATTGTAGCATGGCATAATGGTATAGTGGTTTCCATTGCTGCTTCACAGTCCCTATTTCCACTGGGTGCTCCCTTTGATTGTTTTTCCCCTATATCCCAGAAATGTACAGAAGATTCAAAACATTGCCATTTCATCTATAATACATATGCAAACCAGGTGATTTTATATGTGTCTCTGTATCCTGAGATGGGCTGGCACTCCATTAGTGATAAGCATCTATGCCTTGCACCTACTAGTCAGGACAGGCTGTGGCTGGTCTGTGACAAAGCATTGAATTAAGTGGGTGTATGGAGAACAAGAGCATAAATCTATGATAGCTAATTATTTATTTGACCAGTTATTATAACATTTTCTTCTTCAGAAAGGCAAGTGAGGAGCTTTAAAATGAAGAGTCTTAGGTAGTGGGCATTAAAATGTTGAAAGCTGATTACTGTAAAACATTAGAAACTATCATAAACATTATAAATACATTTTTACTTATATTTGTCCCCTCCCTTTTTTGTAGTTCTGTCCAACAACTGACTAGAGTAGATAATGACATTCTAGCATAACCAGAAATTCATCTTGCCAGTAAGGTGTCTTACTGCCTTGGCACCGTTGTGGCAAGATGTGTTGAGTAAGTGGATTGTCATCTTCTGACTAGGTTACTGACTAGTTTAATTTCAAATCTTCTGACAAATCAGAACATGTAGTGAATGCATCTCTTTGTGTATTTGCATCTGCACATAGAATCCCAACATTCTGTCAGGCTGATGAAGTCACCTTTTGATATAATCCATTGCTTGTATCAGGGTGTGGCTGTGTGCCAGGGCATGCAGCGCTTTCCCCACTCCAACTAAGCATGTTATCTTCATGCATCATTTAATCCTCACCCCTTTCTCCCCCCAGAGATGTAACACACACACACACACACACACACACACACACACACACACACACATTCAAATAGATATAAATTAACACAAATACATATACACACATTCTGGTGAAAATGGCATACTGTGAAATCTTTTTTTTTTCTTTACTCGTCTGCAAATATAGAAATCCATGCTTGTTAGCCATATAAAATTAAAATAAAAAAATTATTCCATCATTCATCCGATCTTTTATGTGGAAGTTACCTGAACTTTTCTTAATAGTACTTGGAAAAAAAGCAGAATAGAGAGCAGTAGAAAATGTGTGGCAATGATTCAGCAGTGTAGCTCTCAACTGTCCAGATTTTAACGGAATGCCCAGATTTTTGCTTATATTTTTGGCCTGTTTCTCATAAAATTTGTGGTTTTCTGGCAAATCACTGAAGACCGAAGTCACTAGATAATGATTTAGATTTAAAGTTTAGATTTCATAATTTTCAGAAAGTGCATACTAACACAAATCCTGTCATTCTAGCAACTTACATGTTTATAAGAGCAATATTTAAAATCTGTCCCCATTTTTGGGTCTTTGTCAGCCATTATTGTATGCCTTGCCCATATTTCCTGTGCTAAGAGGTTGAGAAGTATGTTTAACATACTATTTATTACCTTTTTTATTTGTGCTTACTTAATTGTGTTTACTGTAAAGTGCTGTGGCTAAACAATTTAATATCTTTGACTTCAGCTTTATTGTGAAGAAATATTGAAACATTTTGTTACTTTGTCACTGGATAGCAATACAGCAAAATCTATTTCAAATATGCTTGAACATGATATAATTACACATTAAAATTGCACTGTCAAAGGCAAGGCTGACAAATAAGTAATTGGACTAAATAAACTGTTATACTTTTGTATCAGCATTCAGTGTACCTCAGGGTGAAGGTTGTAAGGATTCTTCCCACTTCCCTTCCTGTCTATAGGTCATTTGGCTGTGTTTAGTGGCAGTGTCACTTGGAGCATATAACCTGTGACCCTGTACAAGTTGTTTGTCTTCCTCATCTTTCCAATTTGCTGTGAAAAATGGACATCTACTATGAAAAATCCTCTCTGATTTGACTGTAAGTTACTTTAAAGAATATCTTATACTTAGCAATTACCTGGTAAACCCACAGGGGTTAAAATGATTACCAAGAAGGTCAATATTTTATTAAACAGAAACTAATGCATGTTGTAAGAAGTTCAACTAATAGTAAATTGCAATCTGACATATGGAACATATAAGAGCATTTTTAAACTATTTTAGTAACATTTATAGCTCAACACTAGAAAATACAAATGGACAATTGGATGCTTTTCTTAATATAATAAACAGCTAACAGCAGAGTATATTAAACAATTAAATAAAATGTTAGAAATTTAAGAGCTGCTCAAACATATCAATAATTTAATTATAAACCATAGACTGAGATGAAGATCTTCTAGATTTGAGTTACTTAAAAAATTGTATTGGTAATAAATGGAATTGAATTTTAATTCCATCTTTAGTTCATAAAGATCAGGCAGAATTTATGATAAAAGGAAAAACACAAGGCAAAAATAAACAAATAGAATACATTTAGACCATATATTTTCAATGGAGAAAATATAAACTGTAGAAGTTTAGATACTGAAAACTATGTGATTGTGTAGAGTGGTCATACTTTTTTCTAGTTCTGCAGGAATTTGACTTCAGGTATATGTTATAAAAAAGCAAATATATGAATTCTTATATATTTAACAACATGGCAATGAAACAAAGATGTGCATTATCCTGAATATTATATCTGACAAAATTATATCACCAAAAGTTATGAATTTAATAGATATGTAAATCAAATTTTCTTTATTTATGGTATACCTTTAGCAATGTCAAATGTTAATGATCAGGTTTATTACCTTAATAATTCTTAAATGAAATTCTCTAAAACTAACTTAGTAATAAAAAAGCAAATACCCTAGTGATAAACCAAAATATACCCATGAATATTAAAAAAAATCAGTTATAATCGTGGCCAAAAAACAAAATATTTAAAAAGTATTTTAAAATGGTAATATTGGCTCTACAATAAAAAAAATGAAAACATCCTTTTTAATTTTAAGAAATTAATTTTTCTAGTTGGTACCAGCATGATGGTTGGGGGGGGGGGTGAAGCCTCCACTGTGGACCAGGCAACCTAAGTTCAATTAGTGTCTCATGAATCTGATGAGCCTGGTAGGAAGGGACTATTCCAAGGCAGGCAGGGCAGCCATCAAACTGTGGTGGAGGCTGGGGGGGTGGCATAATTGCCAGGTTGTGGAAATGTTGCTGCTGTAGGACCCATCCCTCTGAGGTAATTGCATCCTAAAAAACTATTGCTGCCACAGGCCCCATCCCTCTGAGGTAATTACATCGTCAAAAACTATGTTGTATCGTCCACTCAGCATACATACGTTTACATACCATCAGCATTCTCAAGAAATGGGCAAGGAAAATCCCCACTGCAAGGACTGGTATGATATCTGCTCATCAGGCCCATTCCACTTGGAGCTGCACAGAGGAAAGAACAAGGAGAACCTGCATGGAGGACTGGGATGCCGCCTGCATGTAGGGCTGTAGTGGAAAGGAGATCCATCTTTGCTGTGGGTCAAACTGGTGCACTGCCCCAGCATGGGAGCCTCTAGGGGTAGTACATAAAAGAGCATGAAATCAGCAGCAGCAGCACCGGAGCAGGTACATTCTTAACTTCCAACTGGACTTATTTTGCTTCAAAAGAAAATTCTTATGAAATGATGTTATTGCATACATTAATACATGTACATCAAAACAAATGTTTTACTTTCCCAAAAGTATTATAACTTAGATTAACAAAATAGTTTAATATTGTTGTGGCACTTGCTATACAAATATTCAAATAAGAATATAAGGTTAAAGAATTGTTGCATTTTTCAAATATAAATTATTGTATATTAATATCTACAGTTAATTAGTTGGAACTTTCTTGTGATAATAGCTGAAAGGCTATACATTGTAATTATTATAATAATAAAACATCACAATATATAACCTTTTAGGAAAACAGTAAATTGACAGGTGTGTGAGTGTATGCGCATGTGTGTGTGTGTGTGTGTGTGTGTGTGTGTGTGTGTGTGTGTGTGTGTGTGTGTGAGTCTGTGTGTATAAATGGATCTACTTCATTACAACAACAGCCCACTTCACCGAAACCCAAAACAACGAGACCACATCAACGAAACCCCACAACTACAAAACCACGAAACACCAACACAAACATCACAAACACACACATACACACACAACAACCCCAAAGTACCTAACACACAATACTACAAACTGTATGGGCAGGGGGGCAAGCCCCCCTTCTTTATTATCAAACTTCGAGATCGCACAAACAGACACACAAGGCACACTCACACCCACACATTACATTCCCAAACATACACCACACTCACAACACACACTTACACACACCACTACGCCTCAAACAGACACTTACACATACATACTTATGGGCATCGGAACACCAGAAGCACTAAACACAATCCTGTAATGTCGGGATTTTAAATTTCGCGCTTCTGGGGTTTCAATGTTCTAAAGTGTCGAACATCTGGTCCCGATCTTCCAGGTTTCTTTTATATGAACTTTTATTCATATGAAGGGAACCCGTATAAATACATATAACAATGTAACACACACACACAACACACACGCACACATACACCCCATATATATATATATATATATATATATATATATGTGTGTGTGTGTGTATATATATATATATATATATATATATATATATATATATATATATATATATACTGTATATATATATATAGATCTAAATTGTTTAAATGAAAGTACTTTTAAACGAATCTGACTTACCCGAGCTGATTTCTCCAAAATGGTATTTCAACAAATGCACAGACTGCCAAATTCCTTCCCCTGTGAAAGTAACCACTTGGCCACCATGGTGAACTGTGCCCTCTCTTTCATTTGGTGCAATCTCGAAGTTGCTATATTTAAGTGGGGGGAGTCCCCCCACATTGGTGGGCTTACTTTTGCTCCGTTTCTGTTACTTACTATACCACATTACCATCACCGACTTTCCACTGCAGGTAAGCAACCCCTCGGCCAGTCTAACAGTAAACTAGACCTACCTATGTGGAGGCCTTTGCCCCCCCCCCATCCCCCAACTAAATATACCATCTCCAAGATCGCACTGCTGTGGGGGTAAGGGGCAACGTTCAACATGGTGGCCGAGCGGTTACTCACCTGGAGTGGAATGTTGGTGTTCCTGTATGTTGGTGATATGCTGCTGTCAGCCTTTTTGTCTCTGCATTTTAAAAGTCGGGTAAGTGAAAGTTCAGTCTACTAATGTAGACCCATATATATATATATATATATATATATATATATATAGATATATATATATATATATATATATATATATATATATATATATATATATATATATATACTGTAACACTGCACAAACATGCAAGCACTTCATACACTTCTTTTAACTCGGATAGCCTCAGTAAATACGAAAAATATGTGCTTTGTGAAAAATGCAGTTGTTTCTTGCATTATTCATTTTATTTCAAGACTTTATTTCAAGCATTTTCCATAGTAATTTGAATATTTCTAGCAATGTTGGACATTTCAACTTCTTTTAACATCGTTTAGAATGTTCTGTATGCTTTGTTTCATATTTTGTGAATAAGAAATAGTTTGAGCAAGTTTAACATTAATAATTCATTTCTGACCTGTTTTGCGAATCATACATACTGCAAAGAGTTGTCCACTCCTCTATATTCCACCAACTGTAGCCAAATGCTTCTCAAAGTCAAAGTAAAGAAACTAGAGTTCTTTCTGGCCATTAGATGTGCCCCTTCTGACACCATGTTGCTCGTCCCCTGGTATATTGAAGACAAGCAGGTGGGGTAGGTCATTTAGGATGCTTTATTGTATAGAAACACATCAGGATGGAAAGCAGCATCAGTAAATATAAACAGTGCTTACATCTTAACAGCTTACTACAAAATGGCAGTCAGGCTTGCACATGCTCAGTATTTATACACTTGTACAAGCCCTTGGATAGCTTACACATACACACATTGATCTACAGTACATATAATATAATGACCCTGAGTTTCATCTGACTTTGCAGCACTGGCAAATAATTCATATGTGTGCATTGTGTCATTTGAAGATTGTCACCATGACAGAGTAACCCCCACAGTCATGTTATAATTCTCATTTAGTATATATGGATGTTTTCTTCAACACCAGTACTCTAATTCAAAATGAAGTATTACAGTCAGTGTGTCAGAACATGCAAAATTGGGTTAGTCCATTGGCAGACATAGCAATAAAGGCCATTGCAGAATTAGAGAAAAAATTGTCAGGGGGTGGCAGTTGGTTAGCAAACTGGAAGTTACTTATGCTAACATGGGTACAGTTTTTTAAACAGGTATGTTTTCTTACACACATGAGGTAGTAAATTTCAAGCAATAATTAAAAAGGGGGACATTTTATGCTGCATATTTAGGATTGTTCACACAGGTTCGTACATATGACATTGATGATGCTTATTTAACTACACTGTTCTGTGTAAAAGATTTATTCTGTGCGCATTATATGAACTTGAATCTACTTATAATCCTGAATGCCTTTTTCTTTTTTTTTTTTTGCAGAATCCAGCACCTTGTTTGAACAACACACTTCTCATGCTTGTAGTCTGTCTCTCCCTCCCTGGTGCATTTACCTTGCCTGGATCCTTAGCATGTGTTTTGCTCTGACATATGTTATCATAACAGGATATTTGGGGTTTAGGCAAGTAATACATAAATGATATTACTGTACAGTTTAAATAAATATAAAACAGTGGGTCACGTTATACATTGTTTTGATTTTTAATACTGATGTTGTAGAGAGCAGAAAGCAGTTAAAATACAGTTTGGTCTATTTAACTATGGTTTCTATCTCTCCCTCTGCTTCCTAGGCAGTCCTGACCTTCGGTATACGTATCCTACAAAACATGAAATATGACAAATGTCCTGATAATATAGGGATAAAATATTGTCTGCATTTTCTCATAACAGCACACAGTTGATCTATACTTTATCTGAAGCATAGAAACAATAGAAATGACATTTTGCATGCATGAATATTAATTTTGAAAATAAAATGATATGTATTCCCCAACTCTAGAACACATTTCCTTTACACTACAGGCATAGTAGTACCCTTACCACTTTCACAGTAAATGTAGGTATTGGAAAGAAGGCCTCAGATTCTCCCATGGTCTGTCTTGTATTTCCCTCTTTGAGGCTGGTGGGAGAAAGGGGTTTTGAAAAGGATTATTGGCTCTGTTTATAATGTCTGCACAAAGACAACTTATTTGGCACTAAGGCAGAAGAGGTCTTAAAAAAGATGGAAGAAAAAGCTAAATCAATGCAGACAGTTAAGGATTTCTTACAGGTCCAGCCACTCAGGTTCAGCAGGCATTGTCCCACTGGTCCTTTCCTGCTCCCATTAAGCCAGTCCAGCCCAGACCCCCGGGAACCAGACTCCCCAGGCAGCAGACACAGGGAATGCAGAGATATAAACAGTGTGCTACTTCCACTTAAAAACCAGGGAGTTCTAAGTCACCCCATTATGGTAAGAACTCACAATGACTCTCCTTCCCCACCCCCTCCCTCTGCCCACTTTCACTTACCCCTAGGAGGACATCTCTCCTTTCATGTAAGCACCTGGGCCACCATTACCAATGACCGTTGCGTTCTCAACATAGTGTCCCAGGGATAAAGATTTTCTTTCCACACCCTTCCTACCCCAGAAGGGTTCCCAGATCTAACTTCAAACCAGTGGGCAGAGGTGCAAAAGCAAGTCATTTCCCTGCTGTATATGAGGGCAGTAGAGCACGTTCCTGAAGAACAGAGAGGCCAAGGTTTCTACTCCAGACTTTTTCTGGCACCCAGAAAAGAGGGCACGTTCCTGCAGAACAGAGAGGCCAAGGTTTCTACTGCAGACTTTTTCTGGTACCCAGAAAAGAGGGCACCTGGCACCCCATCCTTGATCTATCCATTCTAAGCACCTTCCTGGTGACCCCAAAATTCAAAATGCTCACCCTCCAGCAGCAGCTACCCATGCTCTCCAAAGATGCTTGGCTAGCCACTCTAGATCTAAAAGAGGCCTACCTCCATATTCCTATCAGGGAATCATGTGGGAAATATCTCCATTTCAGGGCAGATCTCAGCATTTTCAGTTCTCTGCACTTCCCTTTGGCTTATCTACTGCTCCCAAAGTTTTCACAAAATGTCTGGCTCCGGCCATTGCCTTTTGCAGACAAAAGAATATCCACATTTACCCATACTTAGACAACTGCTTAATTCAGGCAGACAGCCAGGAAAAGCTGCTCAAGCATCTGGCCTTTGTAAAGTCTCTACTATCCTCCATAGGGTACACAGTCAATGAAAAGAAATCCAAACAGGTGCCCACCCACAGGATTATATTCCTGGGAGCAAGCCTGGCAAAATTTCCTGACAGCCTACTTCTCTCAACTAGCCACCAGATCCCAGGTTTCTGCAAGGAAGATCCTGCAAGCTCTAAAGTTCATGGCACCTTGCATACTACTCATTCCATATGCTAGACTGCCTATGAGGAAACTTCAATGGTACCTAAAAGGCCTTTGGTGTCAATACTCTCAAGCTCTGGAGACTGTTATACCCATGATACCTTGCCAAAGAAAAGATTTCTTTGGTGGACAACAGCATGCTCCCACAACAAAGGACTACCTTTCTCACCAGCCCCCACTACCCAGACCCTGACCACAGATGCATCAGACTATGCCTGGGATGCACACCTCGATGGCAGGTGCATACAGGGCCAATGGAGCCCACAGCAAATCCCCCTGCACATCAGCCAAAAAGAGATGATGGCTGTCCAGCACGCCTTGATAGCTCTCAAGCCCCTTCTCTCCCCAGGGGATCTCCTGATCAAAACAGACAACACCACTGTAATGTGGCATATCAACAAGCAGGGATGGACCCACTCCTACCCTCTATGCAGGCTGGCCATGACCCTTTGTCACACAGCTTCTGCCATGCAACTCCACCTGTTAGCACAATTCCTACCAGGTTCTCTCAAATCTCTGGCAGACCAATTAAGCAGAAATCTTCTGGACCCACGTGAGTGGCAGCTCAACAGAAAAACCTTCACCCTAATAACTCATAAATGGGGCACCCCGAAGGTTGACCTCTTTGCCTCCCACACCAACCATCAGCTCAGCAGATTTTTCACTAGGGAGCATCACTGCATGGCTTTGAAAGTGGATGCCCTGTCCTTCCTACCTCTCATCCCCAGGGTACTGCTCAAAATAAAGGAAGAAAAAACAAGGACAATTCTTGTAGCTCCAGGCTGGCCTTGCCAGCACTGATACCCCTTGCTGCACAGCCTGTCCCCACTGTCACCATGGCATCTTCTTCAGATTCCAAAAATCCTGGCCCAGAGGGAAGGGGGATTCATGCATCCCCAATTGCAGACACTCAATTTGGCAGCTTGGCTTATTCCCTAAGCCAGGATCAATCTGCCAACCTCATTAAATAGGTTCTAGATGTTATACATAAGGCCAGATGCCCTAGCACTAGAAAGTCTTATACTGACAAATGGAAAAGGTTCTGCACCTGGATTCAGGCTAAAGGAGCCAATACGGCACAGCTCTCCCTCCCTCTCATCCTGGATTACTTAGCTACTGACCTACTACACAGTGGCTGCTCTTTTTCCTCTATTAAAATTCATGCCTCTGCCCTCCCTGCTTATTTTCCCACTGAGACACCCCTTTTCTCACATCCCTTAATCAAACAGTTCCTAAGAGGGGCTAGCAACTTGAGGCCACCCAGAAGAGGACCAACCCCTTAACTTTGACTTGAAAAAGCTCACCCTGCCCCCCTTCAAACCAGCTTCTTCTGCAGAGCTAAAATTTCTCTCCTGGAAGACAGCTTTCCTTCTGGCCACCACTTCAGCCAGAAGAGTCTCCAAGCTGCAAGCACTCATGGTTGTGAAGCCCTTCATCATCTTCCATGCTGACAGGATATCCCTCAGGACTAACCCATCCTTCGTGCCCAAGGTGGTGTCCAGTGTGGCTCTCAACAAATCCATTCATTTGCCCACCTTTTTTCCTAATCCCCAGAACAAGGGGGAAAGGATCCTGCCCTCTCTAGATGTGCACAGACAGCTCAGATTCTATCCATACAGAACTAAATCCTTCAGAAAGTCTGATCAATTAATGGTTAGCTTTGCTACAGGGGCAGAAGGCAAAGCCATCTCCAAACAAACCATTTTCAAATGGATAGCACACTGCATCCATTTCTGCTACAAACAACACGGAAAGCTTCCCCCCAGGGGGGGGGGCAGTACTCACTCCACCAGAGCAGCCGCCACCTCTGCAGCTTTCCTCAGAGGAGTCCCCACCAGGGACATCCTGAAGGCTGCCACCTGGACATTTGTTCACACTTTTACCAGACTTTACCACCTGCCTCTCTTCTCCAAATCCAAGGCAAGGTTTGACTCTGTAGTCTTGCAGGGCATCCTAGCCAGCCCCTAGTTTTCTTGACTGCCTGCACCCATTTCCTCAGCTGTGGGAATCAACCCGAATGTGATGACTGCAACAGTGAAACACGAAGAACATAGTACAGTTGTGTACACTTACCATAAATGTAGATGTTCGAGTGTATTCACTGTTGCAGTCATGGTTTCCCTCCCTCCATCCCCCTTTCTTCTCTTTCCTTACAAGGGACATATTGGTATTTACTTTCTACTGGTGGGGTTCTTCCACCAGAACCTGGCTCCTACTTGGAGCTCCTGACAGGTTAGGGCAAGAAAACTGATGTAATGGCATCAGCTGCCTTACTTTATACTACTGACGACCTGACGTCAGTCCTGAAGCGACAGCAACCGACGCAGAAATACTAAGCCTCTGGTATTCGGGCCAGCCGAGGGCTACCCTAGCAAGGATGACCCAAATGTGATGACTGCAACAGTGAATACACTTGAACATCTACATTTATGGCAAGTGTACACAACTGTACTTTCTCATTGCCAGGGTGATGGTCATTCCAAACAGCTAATGGCCTGGCAGATCTGAAGGACAGAGGTCCTCAATGTTAAGGAATGAATGAGAAAAGTCCAGTTAGAGGAGACTTTATGGTCTTCAAGGAAGTGGGGAGAGAAGGATATAGAAAAGTATAGTATATTGGTCTAAAAGAGCAGATAGAGGAGGCAGATACTTCTCTTTTCTACAAGACCACCTTTCAAAGGCATATGTCTGTCATATTACTTATTCATAGAAATTCCCCATCATACAACCTAAGAACTTTATGTCCAAATGCTAAGCAGCGCAGACAGGTTGTTCTGAAATTTCATAAATTCTAGAATAAAGGCCATATATTATTAAGATAGTGAAAGGGAAAGTCCCTTCTTGCTGACAAAAACTACTCCTTTGTGATTAAAGGTCATCCACCCAGTTAAACTCCTCATCAAGATGGCTCAACCACTGACAACAGTTTGGAACAAGTAGGTAGAAAACCTGCTAGCCTGCCCCCAGAAGTCACTACTGAGACAACAATTTAGCAGTGCAGTCCCTTTGGCAAATATATTTGAACCCGGCCTTGTGATAATCCAGGCAGTATGGACACTATTCATGTACTGCGTAACACTTGTACATACCTTGTCTAAAACCTGTAAGTCTTCCAATGTAGCTAGGTATACCAGTTTACTTGGTGCATAAATAGTATGGCGATGTAAAGATTAACCGATGGGAAGAAGAGAACTACTTTAATTATTTTTGGGGTTTAAATTTGGTTGTAATGGCCATTTACCTAGGGGTTTTACATCCGAGTGAGTGACAAGTGAGCTTTTAAACATGGAATTCATAGATTAATGCTAAGCTTACAGCTGTCCACATGCTGCACACCTGCTGAACATCTTAGATGCATTACCTTTGTAGTGACAAGTGTAGACTAGTTTCCTCTGAACCGATCATTCGTACTACCAGCAAGCATAAATTTGCAGTTACCCATCAAATTGTCACTAATGGTTTAAATGTAGATGTTGAGGTATTTTGTTCGAAGTGTAAAGAGATAAGCCTTGCATCTCCAGTAGGCACGTGCAAGCAGCTGGCCCACCAAAGGCATGAATGTTAGACTGACTGAATGAATATTTTGTTCTGTCTGTTTCATTAAACTTTGTTACCTGATGTTTACGGTTTGAATATTATACCTTAGGGGTACATGTCACAATCATTTTTGATTAAATATAAAATTATTCCAGTTTTCCAAGAAGCTGAAGTAGCCAAGAGTGAGACAGCATTGATGGATAAGTGGTAAAGATGGCTGCCTGACAGCCCCATGGCTTGGGTTTTCATCCTGTCACTGTATATATGCAGTATGCATGTTCTTCTTGTGACTGCCTGGGTTTTCTCTGGGAAGTCTTCATTCCATCCAAAACACTTTGTTTGGTTGGCAGTAATAAGTTGTCCATATATTACATTTACCCTTGCCCCTTGTGGTCCAGGTTACAGTTGAAAAGGGACTATGGACAAACCACTTAGTGAGGTAACAAATGCTAAAATTATCAAATAAAAGAAGCATATTCGATGTATTGTGCAACAGTGAGACTTGCATGTTAAAGAGCCTATGCACAACTTCACAAAGAGGGTGTATTGTTGGTTATGTAAGATCTGGGTTACAAAAGCCTTAGCTGCCTTAAGATAGTATCCTTATGGGTTATGGGAAAATTTGTTTAACTAGCAGCGGCTTGAGTTACTTTTCTGGCTTGGACAATGATCTCACTGAATTTTTCTCCAAGTTTTACAAAGATTTTGGAAGGGTTGGAGTAGATGGATGAAGGGGCCACTCATATTCATTTAGGAGGAGATTCAGAGTGATTGTTACTCACTTTATATATGATGCTGCACTTAGAAAGACAATTAAAAGCATAAACATTGTTAAATAATATTAGTTCAATAAACACAAACAAAAGCCCAATGTGCGTCTGTGCAGCCAGAAAACACAAGAAGGCCCGATAAAGCTAGAAACAGGCTCATGTAGTGTCTTCAAGCTCAACATTGCACACCAGGAATGGCTGAAATGAATCACTGACTTCTAATAAATGACAATAAAAACTTTAATAGCTAGAATATACATAAAATAAATGGTAAAAATAAGGCTAAACCACTACATAAGCCTATTTCTAGATTTATCAAATTTTATTTCAATGTCAAGGCTGTTAAATCTGTGGAGAGGTTTGAGACTTGTCCGCATTTTCATTTCCGTAGCCCTGACCACCATGGAAAAGCTGCCTGAATGATATAGTTTGGTTCAAAAGATTTAGCTAGGTGTGTGAATTTTCTAAGAAGGATCACCTTATATTTAGTGGTCACAGTGCAGTCTAGTTAACTTTAATGCTTTACCAAAGACAGGAAGGTAAACTTGCATGAGGTGTGGACCCCTAAATTTCCAGTGATGGTGTTGCATTGAGTTTTCTAAAGAAGGGAACAATTTTCATGACCCCTATGATCTGGGGTAGTAAGTTAAACTGGCCTTCATTAAATAGTATAACATGTCTAAATCAATTATTAACCTGAAACAGATGAATATTTCCTTTATATGCAGATAAAACTGTACAGACAGTTGAAAAGGAGCAGCAGGTAGAAAGTTTTGGTGAATTATGCTCACTGGCTAAAACTGACCCCTGCACAAGCACTTGAACTTAGACTAGCCATCGTTTGTTGGAGGTAGATCAAGCTGTTAAACGTACCATAAAAGTTCAAGCTGTTAAATGTACCCCAAAAGTTATGTCACATGGGACAGATGATATCAAGGCTGACATCCTCCACATTTTATGTGGAGAGCTTGCCCTATATTTTGCTGTAGTTTTTAGACCAATTCAGGAGAAAATACCTATCACCCTTTCTCCACATCTCCTTCCAGTCCTACCTAAACCACAAAGATTTGACTAGGATCTGTCCTCTGCTTACCATCATCTCTCTTGTTCTCAGCTCCAGATGACCCATTCATTACACCTTGACAAGGAACCTGCATGGCTGGGGGGATAAAATCAGGTGTGCTGGGAGTGGGACTATGATTAACACAGAGGAACCAAGATTTTATTTATTTTTTTTTTTTACTTGTGCCCAATCTTTTCTACTTTGCATGCCTGGAACATGCTTAAAATGTCAGTGTGCAGTGGACTCAGTAACTGTTATCCATGCATCTGAGAGTGATGTAATCCAAATCCAGAATCCCTTGGAATCTGCACTTTCACTGCCAGCACAGCCTGCACCGGGGATTCAACCACAAAATATGCATGGACATGCACACTACCCACACCCTTCCCCAAGAAAGGTGAGCAGGACCCGCCCCTTCATTCCTTTCTCACCTAGTCTGGCCTTTCCAGTGCTATGGCATCTAATCAAACCTTAGGTACATAGGTCACAATTAGGCCTCTATCCTCCTATACTACAAAGATGGAACAGCTGACCATCAAAGTAAGGGAACCATGAAGTGCGTTCTCGAGTGAGGCTTCATTATCCATGGCTGGAACCTTGTTAACCACTGAATATAGAGGAGGGGTCAGATAGCCGCACCTTTTAATGAAAATGGTACTTACCCATAGCAAACTAGATGAGCACTCTTTAAGGAACCCTGCCACTGATGAGCAAAAAGACATTTACTGTCCTGCCTTGGAGAACTGCTGTGCAGAAATTCATATAGCACATGTTTTCAGTAAAGTCTCTCAGGTGGAAGAGTCTCTTACCCTCCTTTGCAAAAAAAAAAACAAAAACAGAGCCCTTTGCACTTCTCTGAAATAGGAACAGGCTGTACTTCCTCATCTAGAGTATTCGTGGGCTTTTTCTAAGAAATTTACGTAAATTGTCTGGTCTATTGAGTGCTGCTCTTTATTGTGACAGAACTAACAGCTCTTTGAAATGGGCTACATAGCCACATCTAGAGGCTTCCTGTTTGCAGAGATTGTTCTCTAAATTAAGTGAAATCGTAGAACTGACCTTCCTTGGCTGGTCCTATGAAATAATTAACAGTTCAACTAGTCAGATGCCAAATGTATAATTATAATAACTAGTGGATGCAGTATGTTTGATACTTAAGAGGTCTTCATTTTACAAGAGGCGTAGATGGCCTTGAATAACTTGGATGGATTTAGGGTGAAATACCACAGAGACTCGGGTTTCCTCTTTGGAGGCCAAGGAGTCTTTTTTCCAATGAGGACATCACCCTAGATGAGGCATCCAGTATGGCTTGTTTGACCACATCTTTAAAGGAGGAAGATGTAAACCATCATTTAGCCAATTTTCAGCGGTGGCACGGGGAGAAGCCCTCCAAACGCATTTTCTTTGGATATCCACAAAAGTCACAATCCTCAGATTGTTGTCGTAATCATAGCACCAGTGTCAGTGCAGTCTGAATTACTGTAGGACACATAAAAATGATTTGTAAAAACCTGAGGAAAAGATCTTTACTAAAAAGAACTTGGTCCTTGATTCAGGTAGGCCTGCCATATTCTGCAGTACATACGTCAAAAGTGAGAAATAGAATATGCATAGGTTAGACAAGTAATCCAGATCTGAAAACCCAGGTGATAGTAGACAAAAATCTCTTGCCACCACTATCCAGAGCATTACATTCTTTATCAGACAAGTTAAAAATAAGACATAGACACTGTGCTGGACTGAAGAGATCATACAGGATTCTGCTCTGAGATGCTTAGTATGAGTGTTACTCCAATTCTGGACACTTGCATGGGGTATCTGTTTAGTTGGGAGAAGAGAAGTCTGGTTTATAAGCTGCATGTATGGCATCCTTCAGCAAATGGCTTTATCAGAAAGTTGATGTAAGGTTTCTCATCCTTGTTGCCCAGATACTGGTTCAGACATTTTTTTAGAAGATAAAGGCTAAAGGCCAATCCGCAATGACCTTCATAATCTTGGACATCTCTACAAATGATGATTCATCAAGAAGTAGAGGTACAGGGTGCAGTCACATTGTCCTTGTTTACCTGAGTAGCAAAAGCCTGATTGTCTTCTGAGTCCCCTTCTCAGGAGCCAGAGGATGGCAGAAGATCCTTCTCTATCATTAGCTTGAGAAGAGTTGACTTAAGCTCACCTAGCGCATGAGACAAACATGAGTAAGTCAAGTGCTAGATGTCAGGTGATGGGTAGTAGTGCTGGGACTGTGGGGATGCATAGCAGAAGTGGCATTGTACCATGACTGACCTGCATGAGGCTATACACAGGTATTAACCTGTGCTCTCTATGATATTCTCAGAGGCACATGAAGATGAGTTCCATAGGATATCAAAAATTAATATGCCTGACTGAACTTTGGGTCATCCCTTTGTGCACGCTTGTGCAGGAAGAACTGCAGAAGTCTCCTATCTAAGCTGGCAAGGTAAGTGTATCCTGGGAAAAGCTAGAGTGTGACCCTGAAATTTCCTGTGGAAACTCACTCATGAACTGGTTGGGCACAGATAGGTTACATATTAAAATACATGTTGAGATGAAGCAGACATCCAAGGAAGCAGCCAGCCCACCTGTGAAAGTTGGTTGCCAGGAACATTACAGCTAATGCTTTTTCATTGTGTGCCCTTGATGGGTACATGCCTGAGCCATTCCTAGCTGAGGGGTAATCGGGTCTGTGAGTAAGATCTAACAGGATGATGTTTTCACCAGTGCATGACCTTTGTTCCCATTATCTTCCATCCATTTGACATTGAACTAGGGTCATACGATGGACACTACTGCCACTTCCTCTGCCAATCACAGTTCTCCACAACTGTCATCTTCAAGTAGTCGAAGGCGATCACTGGCTTTCCTTCCCCCTCCTGTGTTTGGCTAGGTTGCGGTGCTTCCATCTGTAGTAATGGTTCATGTTATGCTCCTTTCTCAAGCAGTAAAGACATTGCCAGTTGAAGTCCAGTCTTGTGATCACTTTGAGAGGTTGAGACATTCCGATAATGAATTTAATCTTAATTTATTTACGCGTTTTAAAGTTAGTTGCTGTCTGTATTTGATATTTTTATGTGCAGTATTGTGTCCATGCTCCATAACTTACAACAACTTTTGAGCCTTCCTACAAAGTGAATTTCAGTACATTTAATATACTGTATTGTCTAAATGGTGCATGCTTCAAACTCTGATGCAGAGAAGAGCAGCGTTTCAAATTATACACGAGAGAAACAGTGCAGTTTTTGTTATTGCTGGTTTGTGTCATCTCATATTTTTCATTTGCTGTTTGTTTTTCTCCACAGGTTTGGGCTTACCAAATGCATATCATGGCTGCACTCCATTTTCTTTTCCCTTTTGTTTTGCATATTTGCTGTCCAGCCAGCTGTGGTAAGTTACGACATTCACTTTCTTAATGAACAGCATAAGAAACAAATGCAGTGTTAGTCCTAAAGCCTTTGATTCAGCAATACGCTTCTTACGTGAAAGAGTAAGACGGAAAAAAAGCTGTTCATCAACACGACAGCAGCAGTGACGTCTGATGCCACTCGTGTCTGCGAGCTCACTGCAGTCATTACGTCACTGGGCATTTCATAATAGCTGTTTGGGACATTTTATAGCAGTATTTGTTGAGGGCAGATCCTGTCATGCAGTGAATTACCTGTGAATAGGCTGCTGTAGCATCTCCTTCATGTGGTTCTTGCATTAGCAATGTGATTACTGGAATAAGTCACTTTAAATGGGAGAGGTATGTAACTCAAGAAGACAGTGTTCAGAAAAATAATTTGTGTGAGAGTTGCATGATGCCATTGTTGGTGTTATCTGTAAGAATCTGTGTATATTTGTAGGGCTGATAGGGTAAGCAAGGAAGAAACATTCATAAGAACTAAAGCAAAACAGTGGTATATACTAGTGCTCTATTTACTGTTACCATTCTTATGTTTTTACTGAAATGATCCCCATCTCGAAAACAGTGAACCAAATAAACCTATAAAAACAGAAAAAAATCTTATTTTCCAGGGAGGCAAGGCCTCAAGCAGCACCCCCAGAATTATATACACCAACTCCATAGTCGCACCACAGTGGTGAAAATGGAGGAAAACCTCAAAGCTGTACTGCTGGCTGGCACAATGTAAGACATTGTGATAAAACTCACATTGACGTAAAACCTTTGCATTGAAAATGGTCATCCATGTTTTTTTAATAATGGTGATATGTTTTGAATACATACACCACCAACTGAGGATAAAAATATTTAGGTAGCATCCACGCTGCAATTGTGGTGACTGTGATTAGATTTTATACCAGATCTTCAGTGATGGGTATTGTGAACATATTTGAAATACATTACTGTGATATCGTGGATAGGTATACACTGTGGTTAGTACTAGAAATAATGTCATAATAGGATAGCATTGCTTGGCGTTGCTACTGGAATGAGAGAGAGAATCTGAGAGGAAGTGAAATAGTAAATGCTGGAAATTATTTCTGAGTAGACTAAAAGAGAAATGCATGTAATTAGTGAGAGGCGGTGAAATAGAATAGACTGGAATAATGATAATTAGAAGAACATAAAAGTATGGTCCATACAGAACTAAAAATAGTGGCCATGGAAGGAGACAAATAAAGGAAATACTGGTGGGGGCATGGGAATGGAGTTAGGGTTGGGGGAACAAAGCTTTGTGGAGTGAGGATTTTCTACCTCATCCATCCTTTCCTGTCAGTAAGGCTGTAGCTACTGACTATTTGTTCTTCTGGGGCAAAATCAACAGAGTATTGTTGCTGGGAAATCCTGACCAGGTTTTGTATGGATTTACAACAGAATAGTTCACACAAATAATCCATGCTTAGTGAAAATATTTTGCTCTGTTGCAGTCAGTATAACATTACAGGGGGTAGGTGACACATCTGAGGACCTTCTCTGAGACAGCAGATGAGTGGTAGCTATTACCTGAACACTTGTACCATAAATTAAGTCTAGAATACAGTCTGCCTTAATAAGGATCAAGCTATTGCTATTGCTGCAGTGCTGTACAGCAAGCTGCAGGGAACATGAACAATGCACAGGTGGGGGATGCTACTTGGTTTATGGAGTGAGTTAAGAGGGGAGAGCTCCCACTTTTGTAAAGTTACAGAGCTGTGTTTTGTATTTGTGCTTAGAACTCTTACAATGTGTGGGAGTTTCTTTCAGGGAGGATAAACATTACTTTAAGCAGTGTGCAGGGAATGGGTGAAATTCTGCCCATTAATGTTGCAGAGGTGACTTTTCTACTTGTGTCTCAACCTATCAGAGCACATGGGAAGTTCTTTCAGAGGGAGGAAACCCTTTCTTTGCAATTACTGGAACAGGAAGCCCAGAGAAGACCACAAGAATGGGAAGGCTAAACTCCTCTATGTAATATAAAGAAATGTGAGACTGTACTGTCCTCTTCACTCATTAAAAATGCTAGCTAACATTTTTAGGGTAAGAAATGAGATATGAAGAATTCTCTATGACAGGTTTCTTAAAGTTCTGTCACCAAATATATTTTATAGCCTCATATTTATCCAGTTTTAAAAACATTTTATTGGATTTTTTTTCAAAAACATCATGATGATAGGGATGGACAAAGAAAAGGCATACAGGGGATAAAGGAGAGAAGTGGCACCAGTCAGGTGTGTGTGTGTGTGTGTGTGTGTGTGTGTGTGTGTGTGTGTGTGTGTGTGTGTGTGTGTGTGTGTGTATAGATGTGACAAAATCAGGTTAAAACAGCTTAGACAAATAGACATTTCCCTTGCATATATCATCATTCATCATCCTTTTTTCCCATTTTCTACATAACAGTGTTGTCACCATCTCTCTCTATGCAAAGCCACTCTCGTGCCTTCTTTGACACTCATGCCTGACTGCTACAGGTCATCTCTCGCACAATCCATCCACCTCTTTGCTGGATGCTGTTGTTTTCTCTTGCCTTCTTCCTATCTGTCCCAAATCTTATTCACCAGATTGTCTTCTGCTTTGTTGCATATGGGTCCAAACCACCATAATCTGTTCTCCTTGACACTTTGTGCATTTGGAATTCCTTTGGCTCCTGCTTCTATGTCCTCATTTCTTCACTTGTGCCAAAGTGTGCATCTCACTACCTGTCTCAGTCACTTCGTCTTCATCACCTCTAGCTTCTTCAACTGCTCTGACTTTACTGCCCAGGTTTCTGTACCATATAATAATAATACTGATCACACCACTGTTTTGTCAACCTTACTTTTTGGCTTCTTTGGCATTCTTCTGTCACATACCACACTTGACACTCTGTGCCACTGAAATGTAGCCTGTCTGATTCTAGCTTTCACCTCCTGATTCAGACTTCCTTTCTACTCAACCATCCCTTCCAGCTACTTGAAGCTGTCAACCTATTACACTGTTTTCCCCTCTATCTCAATTTTCATTTACTTCTGAACTCCACCATTTGCTGCCATTACAATTGTCTTGTCTGTAAATAGTTTCATCCTCTGTGCTTTCAGTTTTGCATTGCATTCCCCTATCCTTTGAAGTTCTTGCTCAGAGTCTGCCTATAATACCACATCATCTGCATACATCAACTTTTTTGATCTATCCCCTACAACCTGCTTGCTATGCATCACCAGTATGAACAGCAGAGGGCTCAGAGATGAATCCTGGGTGCACACCTGTTCCCACTGGAAACCTCTGTGTAACACCAAATTTACTTGAGACATTGGGTCTTTGTTCATAGTTTCAGTAATTCTACCAATGTTTCTGGGACTTCAAACCACTGCAGGACTTCCCGAATCAGCTTTCTTGGGAGATTGTCATATGCTTTCTCCAAGTCTAGGAATGCCTATTTGGACACTTTCCCCATCTCTAGCTTCTTCTCAATTATCTGTCTCACTCCAAACATCAGGTTAGTTTTGCTGCATCCTGATCTGAATCTGAAGTGGTCATCTCTTATCTTACTTTCTACGACTCTGTGTATTCATTTATCGATCACCCTCTCTTGACTTTTCATGCAATGTGGTAGGAGTGTGATACCTCTCTACTGCCGACAGTTGTGGGTGCCCTCTTTGCTCTTGAACACTGGCGATAGTATGCTTATTCTCCAGTCATCTAGGATATGACTTTCTCTCCACACTGCTATGAATACCCTCAGTAGCTATTTCTCCCCATCTCATCTATCAAGTTTATCATATCTGCTGTGACCTCGTCTGAGATCACTGCTTCCCCTGATTTCATTTTCCTTAGTGCTGCTCTTACTTCCTCTATGGTGGACTCCTCTTCTTCTCTCATCATAGGTTGTGTATGAGGTGTTTTCTTCATTCAAAAACTGCTGGAAGGACTCCTTCCATCTATCTTTGATGTCCTGTGGACTGGTTAGCAGGTTGTTGCTGGCATCTCTTATGAAGGGTGTCTGACTGTCTTCTTTACCTTTCTGTCTGCTTGGTAGCCTGCTATAGTTTCTTTGTGCTATCTATTGACTTTCTTTGCAGAAGCTAGTAGAGGCCTCTAATGCCTTGTTCTTTGCTATTGCAACTCGTTTCTTTGTTACATGACCAGTATTCCTTCTTAGCCTGGTCTTCCTTTTCTATCTTTCACTTTTTCCTGCACTCCTTCTTTCTTTTGAAGACTTCCTGGACGTCTGAATTCTACCCCAAGCTTTCCTTATGTACCTTATTTGCATACCTGGCTCAGCCACATATCTGTTCTACAATCCTCACAAATGCTGTTTTGAGGTGCTGTAATTCTTCTCCAACGCTACCTATTCCCCATCCCTTTTCCTCTTGAGGTGCTAGAGTCCTGAGTAATTCCTTGAACTGTTGTGCTTTTTCAGAGCCAAATGTTTCAATGGGATGAGTTTGCAATCGTTGATTCTAGCCCAGTGTCCTTTCCTTACCAGGAGGAAGTCTCCTTGAGTTGTGTGTTGGTTAGTCTTGTATGTGATCTTTTGACTGCCTCTCTTTCTGAACCATTTTTTGGCTACTATCAAGCTATTTGGCACACAGAAGTCTATAATTGCCACTCCTTTATTCCTGTTGCCCCACCTATGTGGACCTAGGCAGTCCTCATATTCTGTTCTTTCTTTACCGATATGTGCATTCAAGTCGCCCATTATCAACACCAGTTTATATTTTCCTGCTTTTTCTATTAGGTCCTGCAACTGCTGTCTGAATGCACTCTTTTCCTCACTATCACAACCCTGCTGTGGGGTATAGGCTGAGATTATGAATACTGCCCTATCATTACACTGGAGTCTGATTGCCATGAGTCTGTCACTAATTCTGATGAAATCCCTTACTGCCTTCTGAAGTCTCCTCTCAACAGAATTCTGACACCATTTGTTGCCTGTCGTCCTCCTTAATAGTAGACTCTGGATCCCAAGCCAAATGGGCTTTGTTGCATTGCTCTTCCATCTTAGATCTTGGATACATAAGATGTCCAGTGTCCTCCTTACCAGCATGTCATCAACTTCTAAGTTGCATCCTGTCAGGGATCCTACACTGAGTGTAGTAATTCCTAGTTCATGTTTAGCAGGTTGATTGGATTTATGTTCAGCTTTTGGTCAACAGAGCTATCCCAGGTAACCCAAGCTGGGCAGCTGGACACCGGGCAGCCAGTAGCTTATTGACCCAGAGCTGCTGGGTTTTATGGCAGGTACACACTGGTCACATAAACCCCTCCCACTCTTAGCATGGGTACCTGATGTGGTTCAGAGTAAGCCGGGTCCACAACCTACTTATAACTGGCACATACCCATACCCATTTGGTGACATTAGTCAACACGACCAAATCACCTAAAGCCATATTTATCACCATTGAGTGGCCACGGTGTGCAGTCTGTGATTTGTGTTCTCATATCATGAGGATACTGCTCACCACAGGAGATGCCCAAAGCAGTTGGTTTGTACAATTATTAACCCTATAGGGACCATGCACAGTCGGTGCTGCTGCTGCCCACTGGTCTAGTCTTTGCTGAGTTTAAAATGGAAAGACTCACCATATTTTTCAGAAATGGGAAGAATCCCACAGAGACACAGGGAGAACATACAAACTCCAAACAGGCTTTGAGTGGAGGTCAAAATCGGACATTGTACCTTATGCATGAGCGGCAAAGACCTTCACCATTATGCCATCTAGTCTCTTCTATAGATATCTGGGTGTAAAAAAAATGTCACATGTGTACATCTTTAAGTAGGTCTCTGGTCATTAGTTTAGTCCCATGTATTTTCCCAGGATATACAGTTTTCTTTGTTATACATAATAATACAGTGAAGCTTCATTTCACGGGAAGCTGATTTTTTTCCAACTATGCCAAATTCATTATAACATGTATTAAGACATAAATGAACCTTGGGCCAAAGAGCAAACTACTTTAGACTGTATATATCCCCTATGTATGCTCTTCTTGCAGCCCCCTCTCACCCTGTTTTGGCATCTCCATTTCTTTTCTTATTACCAAGGGAACATCTTTGTAACCTTGTAGGGACGTAGTAGTGAGGTGTGGAGCATCTGTGACAAAAGCAGTATACACAATGAAATGTAAAACTGACAGTAAATAGCATCAAGCCCCTTTCTGGTTTGGGAAAGCCATCTTCATGCAATATGTATGTCCCATCTCCATCGTGTACCCACTTGCTAAAAATCTTTGACAAATACTTTACAAATGCCTCCTGAAATATTAGTAGCTATTGATTCCTATCAGATAAACAACATTGTTTCAAAAACTCCTTCAGCACCACTACCACTTTACTAACTCCTACATATTCTGTATATAGCAGTTATACCTAACACCACTTCTTATTAAAAGTGTTGATGAGAATGTTGATACATGACACGTTTTCCATGGACATGACCTTTGATAAATAAGATATCATAGAATTTCATCACCTTATTTATCCTATTATCTCGATGATATTGATAGTTACTTACAGCAGCTCAATGGTACTCTATTATATTGTTGATTTGTTGATTGACTTCCAACAACTTTAGGATAATGTTGGATTATATAGAGAGATACTTAAGAGAAATATAAATAAGATATAAATAAATAATCTTGAATAAGTAATTAGGAAGTTTTAAGTCTTCTTCAGTTCAGTTAGAATTTAACCTATTAATTTCTTCCTTTATCTTGCATATATATTATATTCATATATATTATATATTATATATATACCGTCGTCTACAAGACTTCTTTTAACATGAATGTGATAAGAGAGTAGAGAAGTGAATGGAGTCAGTGATGACTTTACAATTTTAGTTTCTAACTTTAGTGGTTGTTTTATCTTAACTTTTCACAACTGTCGTGCTTTATTTATGCACAATGACAATGTATGATTGATGATCTCCACAGAACCCCTTTCCTTCTGTATATGTATGTATAATGAATGATTATTGCTTTTATTCATAGAACATCACATTAGTCTAATTATTTATTTATTTTTTTTTTTATTTTTTTTGAATAAACTAAATGCACTGCAGTGGATCAAGAATAGGAAAGTAATTTCCCATCAACTGGTTAATTATTGTTACAATGGAATAATTGCCTTATTGATAACAACTGCTTGTAATGATATGTATAAAAAGGAGCAAGTTAATTTTTTTTTAATTGTCGCAAGAAGAGCATGTGAAGCATGTGAAAGCGCTTATTCTTTGCCTTATCGATTGGAATAAAAGGATTTATACTTTTTGAAGAATCCAGTGTTTCTCGAGGTGTGTCCTGATAGTTTTGTTTTGTATATAGCAGTATCAATGAGGGCTTGATCACAGCAAACATTTCTGTAGACATGACCCGGGCATTCAAAAGGGTCAGCCAGCACTTACTCCTTAACAAACGGGAAAAATTCTACTTTGGTCAAAATACTATTAATTGGTTTGAAGTTTCCTCTGAAACAAAACATTCTAGGGCACTCTAACAACCATTTATCCACGTATGCCACTCTTAATATTGGAGTATCTCAAGGGTCAATTCTAGGACTCCCTTCTCTTCTTGCTATTTATTAATGATCCACCAATAAACCTTCATTCATTAAACATTCTTTACACTATGACATTCTCGTATGCCAAGTAAATATATGCCCCACCTAATTATAATCTGAGCTTCAAATCTTCAGCAACCTATGCCACTGAGTTTATTCTAAAAACAACTCCTGATTAACCACAGCAAAGCTAATGTTATACACTACTCCATCCTCACCTCGTAAATCCCACCTTCTTCCTCCCATTACTATCTCAGGCAATAAGTCATCACCCCTTTGTCACTGAATACAAGTGCTTAAGCCTCACACTTGATCATTGTCTCACCTTCTGTATTCACACTTACAAAATAATTTTAACAAAGTTCTATGACAACTGAAGCTCTGCTACAAAATTTCCCATATTCTGTCCTCAGTAGCTAGAATAACTCTATCCTAAAATGTATTACTTCCCAAATAGGCATACAGTCTTCCCTTTCTGACATTTCACTGTACCCCTAATACTCCTAGATTACAGAAGACAGGATTTTCTGACTTGCAGTCCTTACCAACTCACCTTCTCACCACTGATCTCTACTGGAGAAACTTAAGTGGTACACAGTTACTGATGAACTATGTACCTAACAGGCACTCTGTTATTCAATATACTCAAAGAAGGTTATAGTCCACCTTTAAAAGATTACTCCCCTTCAGAGAACAACCAAGCTCTTTTTGAAGGTCACAAAACACCCTTAGTATACCTCCATTTAAAACAACTGTGGATAAGTAAGCATTCTCCAGACTACCCTCAGAAGTAAAGAACAGATCTCTTTTGGGATTCAGAAGGCTCTGTCTGAATATCTCCACAAAAATGCTGAATGCAATCTTTTTAAAGAATGGATAATTACAAAACGTTTGAAAGAAGTCATGAACATCCTGGAAACGCTGCAACAACATTATTAAAATAAAAGAAAACTGGTTTAGTGCTTTCATCTCTCCATATAACAAGATTTCATCAGAACCAAATAACATTGTCCAGGCTTGTCTTTTACATAAGCAAAACGTATCATGTGACTCTACAGAAAACAATCAAATTCTTTCATCAATAAAACATATAACAATGAATAAATATGTTAAAACATGTAAAAACATCATCATTGTGTCAATAAAGTGAACATTTCATAATATTTATCAACTTAATAATTATATTAATAAAGTTGTGGTGTTTCCTGGGTATTCTTGATTTCTTTCAAGTTGTTTTTAGAAGCCTGTTTTGTCTTTCTTGATTATACATTACAAAACTCCATAAAGCCAGTAGTCTACTAAGTTTAACCAGCCATTCAACTCCTCTTGCATTTTTTATTAATTACTGAGTGATATTTAATACTTCTAAACAATTTGAATTATCTATTTCATTTTAGAGAACAGTAGTCCGTATACTAATTTGTGAATGCATCGTTGTACTCCTATCATTGTATTGCTTTACTTTGTACTCTTTGTAATGTCTGATCATTTTATTGCTCTTTATAATTTTTATTCTTTTTCTGCACTGCTTATATTTCTGTGCCCCGGGTATGGCTGAAAAGGGTCCTTGGACCAGCCTACCTACCCATTTATCAAACAGAGCTAAATTAATAAATAAATATGTGCAAAGCCATGTAAACCTATTCAGCTAAACCAGCCTATCGATGCTTTCACACTATCTGTATATAGGGCCACCAGTTGTTACCGCCCATCCTGTGGCTGCTGTAAAGCTAACAATACCCTTCTTGCATTATTTCTGACTTGTCTTGCTGGCATGAAATCTTCCTTGTCCCATTTAATGAGCTTTCCTACCAGCTCACAGACTTGGCACAAATGGTTTTATATATATATATATATATATATATATATATATATATCTATCTATCTATATATATATATATATATATATATATATATATATATATATATATATATATATTTACAATGTTTAAAACTTATATTGTGCATAGATTATAAACTATATTAACAGCTATTTCGGCCAAATGGAAGAATGAGGGAAATGAAGGACCCCCCCAAGCTAATATCTCCATCTTCAATGACTTTGCAGAAGCCCTTTTACTTCCTTTGTGTAGAAGTTTAGGATTTGTAAGACATTCTTTTTACCCACTAGGTGACAGTAACTTACATAGTTCAGGAGCCAATCCATTCATTCTACTCAACCTTACTACTCCTTGCTGCCTTGATTACCACTCCAATTCAACCATCACACCAAGCTTCTTAAGGCTATTACATTGTTAGTAACGTATTCATCTGTTCTGTCCTCGGCTACATCAAGGCCTTTTCCACATTTCTCCAAGGCTGTAACAAATGCCTGGAGTACCTTTGAAACTCACTACACTACATTACCAGTTCAGGAACATTCAACAGCTGTGACTTTAGAAGTGACCTCTGGAACTCTTGCTAGATATGCAACCATCTCCACTGTTTGGAGAATGACACTAGAGTATTTACATCTGAGGGGATACAAGGTAACATTAGCCTTATCGTCCAAAATCTACATTATCAGCACCCATAAAGAGCACATAAACATTTTGTAGTCTGAGTCAGTATGAGTTTTTGCTTCATTCAGAAGAGGCAACAGTTTTATAAATTCCCTATACTGTTCCATCCACCCTTCCACAGCCCAGTAGTCCAGGACCAAAGCTGAGGATTCAAATAACATTTAAAAGCATCCCAATGTATAAAAGCATCCAAGGAATAGTGACCAAAAACTTCCCAAAAACCTCAGCTTCTCTTGTAACCAGCTATGAAACCTGGGGAGTTTTTATAAAGGCTGACCATCTCCAAACCTTATGAAAAGACATGTTTTCTGTCAGCTGCATCCATGATCAGAGGGTAAGGATCACTTTAAGTGGAGTTACCTCTGGATCTAAAAAGTGACTTGTACATAATTTGTCAGTAGATAACAAAGAACTGTATGCCATAGTGAGGTATATTTATTTTATTTATTTATTTTTTTTTATTCATTTATTTGCAATTATTACTAGGAAAGTGTGACTTGATAAAAGGAATAAATAAATAATGGAGGCCAGGGAAGCCAGGGGGGAAAGATCTAGAAATATATAAAAAAAACCCAGAACTATCAAATTCAAGTACAACACAGAACTGCAAGATATAAGAATAAAACTGTATCAAAGTAGGCCACTGTGGTGATGTAGAAAGAGAAAGCCCAAGCAAGATGGGCTACCGATGGCGCAGCAGGGAGGGATGGGCATGCCCACTCGAGGTAGATGACAGATGATTGCATGGATGACTCCCATCAGCAATCTCTGGTTGTGTCTGGGGACATTGACATTGGGGCAGCATAGTGCAAAGATGGGAAACCAGAGGGGTATGGCTGCCCCTTGGGCATGTCACATAACCCAGTGTGGGGGGGGGGATGGGTAGATTATTAAAGAAAAAAATCCATGGTGAAAGGTGACAGCAAGACCCTCCCCTGGACATCTTAGGTTCCACATCTGGCCCCAGTTAAATTGTGTAAGGAGAGCTGGTAGACCTTGGTGTAGGATGATGTAGGAGAGTGATAAAGAGCTCCAAAAATGCACCAGAACATCATTGTACATTTTAAAAAATAAGTTTTATACAACTAAGTGGAAGAATGTAGTAATGTGAATTAATTAAGCTTCTAAGAATTAATCTAAAATGTATCTAAAATAATACAAATAAATAACTAAAATATTTAACATAAAATATCTTCTAGTATTATGTACCTTCATATATTATAAAAAAAGTAGTGAGCAAGAAAATGAAGGCAAAGAAATAGCTTTTCAGACATAACCTTTAGTATAGCAGGGGACTCAGCTATATAATAGCTTTCAGCTTAAGGCTAAGAAGGAGTATTGAAGTTGGATGAGGAAGACCAAGAGGAAAGAACGGATTTAAGGCTGTGCTGCAGGCAGTGGGAAAATAGTCAGAACAAGAACATGTGGAATTTAGGTGTACCAGAGGGGTTTAAGGAGAGAAGGGATAGTGCACATAGAAAACTTGTAAATGCTTTATCCCATGCATGGGTCCCCTCAAATTGTTTTGTGGTATGATCCCAGTTATTCCCATTAGGAATCCTATATAATTATTGACCATATGAGGGGTAAGGCCAGTCTGTAACCAAATGGGATAGGTTAATTCAAGCAGAAGAAGGAAAACTGGCTAGACTTAAAATATCCTGCAAAGGCAGCTAGCTTACTACTTAACCTATATGTCCTCACTAACTAGACAGGTAGGCATGTCTAATACATGCTCTTATCTCTCCATGCCAGGTAGGCATGTCTAATACATGCTCTTATCTCTCCATGCCAGGTAGGCATGTCTAATACATGCTATTATCTCTCCATGCCAGGTAGGCATGTCTAATACATGCTATTATCTCTCCATGCCAGGTAGGCATGTCTAATACATGCTCTTATCTCTCCATGCCAGGTAGACATGTCTAATACATGCTCTTATCTCTCCATGCCAGGTAGGCATGTCTAATACATGCTCTTATCTCTCCATGCCAGGTAGGCATGTCTAATACATGCTCTTATCTCTCCATGCGAGGTAGGCATGTCTAATACATGCTATTATCTCTCCATGCCAGGTAGGCATGTCTAATACATGCTCTTATTTCTCCATGCCAGGTAGACATGTCTAGTACATGCTCTTATCTCTCCATGCCAGGTAGACATGTCTAATACATGCTCTTATCTCTCCATGCCAGGTAGGCATGTCTAATACATGATCTTATCTCTCCATGCTGCAAACATAAAGAATAACAGCATGCTAGATACAAACATTCCAAGCATCTATGCAATCATTTATACTTAGCATTGTGACTTAAGTCCAAAAGACAAAAGGCTCTCATTTTAGTCCATAAACATAATATATGGTGAATTAGCAACTGAAAAGATTTATTGCCAGTCTGAGCATCCCATCCTTGCATTCATGAAAACAGTAATCACTAAATTGATAAGAGCTCTTCCTTCCATTTGCTGCAGATAGTTTATGCTATTTTTGCAGTTAGTTACACTGCAGTAGTCATAGTGGGAAGTGTCACTCTGACAGCAGTTTGCCTGTCTGATTTATGGCTATGACCTCTGCCAAATCTGTTGCCACAAGAAAAGTTTCATTAAGAGTTACATCTATGAGCAGTATATTTTCCTTTTGTAAACAACTTTCACAGCTGAAGAAACGTGCTTCTCCAGTAGCCCAGATAGTATGTCACTTTAAAGGAGAATTAAATGCTTCTGCCCTCGTTAGGTATCCCACATAATTTCCTGCTTGTCCAGATAATTCAGTAGTTTACATAAGTAACCTTTAACATGGCATCTACAGTAGTAGGCATAGGCACTTGTACAACCACTTACAACAGCCTTTTGAAGTCACTAGCAGTAAGGACAGTGATATTCATGGCCTTAAGCAGCTAACTCACAGGAAAGACAGTGATATTAGGGCCCTTTGCTTTCTCCAACAAGCCACTTTTTTATATGAACTCCTGTTTTCCTCCTTTTCAAGTACTGTAACAGCTTAATACTTTGCTTTAATTGACAGTCATCTTTTTCATCCCTCTCTGGATCTAAGCCATCCACATCAGCAGTATCCCTCCATGACATTATTTTAATGTCATAAAAAATTACTTTAGATCTCCAGTACTGACAGTCGCTAGACAGGTACAGAGAGGCAATCACCTTGTATAATCCAGCAACTGTTTCTCCTAGATTCACCAAATGGACTGAAGACTGATTCTCTGTCACTAATCACACAAAAACTGTCTCCTGGGGACTGAATGTCATCCATATCACGTTTGCTTTACAGCTGTCTACCAAACAGAAATGAACTAGAACTGATCTTATGGTATTCTTGTATGCATTAATATATTTTGTACCAGCCTTACCAGCCACACAGCTAACTATCCATTTTCAATAAAAAATAAATTTGTTTCAAGACTCCACTAATTGTGTAAATACAATTATTAATTATGCAGCGGTAGCGTTGTCGCCTCACAGTAAGACATTGTCCCGTTCGATTCTCGGGTAGAGCGTCTTCTGTGTGGAGACATGCATGAATGGGCGTACCTTTGTTGAAGGTTGTACATCAGGGCCGGCAACTTGGCATGTAAAAATCTACTGCCAATCATTAGCGGACCAGAGTTCCGCTGTGGTGACCCCTAACCGGGAAAAGCCGAAAGACACAACAACAACAACAACATGCTTAGATCTCTGTCTCCGTTAAAATTCTAACTTTGCTATAATCAGTCTTACATTAGGAAAGACTCAGCTCACATCTTCTAAGACATATATTTGTTAAGAGAACACAATATAGTTTGTGGGTACAGGTAAACATTTCAGATATGTATTCTAGGAATTGACATTCTTCATCGTGATGAGTAATTGAAAGGGATTGCCTATGGATATTCATACAAGATATAGTTATATTATTTAAAGTGATTTGCAGAGGTTCAGTCACTTACTTTAGCACCATAGCATGTTGTGCATAAACTGCCAAAGCTTCCACTAGGATTTCAGTTAGTTCTTATAAATCATTTGGCTGATACCTTCTCTTCCATTAGCTTTCCTTATTTATAAGGTGTATGAATATCATATTGTGTTAATTGAATTTATGTATAAAATATTTTTGTTGTTGTATGCTTCCTTGATTTGGAAGTTTGCAGTTTTGTCTGTAGACATCTATAACCTTTCTTTCTGTGCATCTTTTGGGCAAATGTTTAGAAAATTTTTGGAAAATTCAGTCATAACTTTAATTACATCTTGAATAGCAGGGCCATCATTTTTTATATGACGTGAGGTATGCTTAACACTTTTAGCAGTTTTTTGTTATCCAAACTGTCTCTGCATCTAAATCTGACTTGCGCTTTTTATTTGGTCACTTTCTTGTACTTTGTTTATGCCACTAATTTCAGTTTTTATAACTATTTTGTCTTTGCTTATTTGCTAATTCTCGTAGTATTATATGTACTATTTTTGATATGTTTTTCAGGTTGTTTTAAATATCTTTGCCGGGGTATATCACTGGCCTTTTTTAAGTTTGTTTTCTGACTAATTATTCACTCTTTGGGCAGTGTCTGCTGTCTGCCATCCACTTGGTGGAATAATTGGTTGAGGGGCAGTTACTGGTGGGTAAGCGCAAGTTAGTGCAGATGGGTCATGAGCTTGAACCTTTGTTAGACTGCAAGCATTTTTGTTCAGCACTTCTGAAGTATAAGGAATCGTGTGCTTTCCAGTGTCATTGTCACTATATGTTGAAGCAGAGTATGGACTGTAAATAGGAACTAAATGTTACTTTGCTGTTTTTGGTCCAGTGGGTTTGGGATGAGCATCCTGGTTGTGGAGTACATCTAGGCACATTTGGTGTGCTTAAATCACCGCATGTTCCCAAGATTTCCTCGGTCACTGCAGCTCTTGGGGCCTAGAGCATTTACAGTTATCTAAATCAAAGTCTACACTTTAGATATGATTAGAAGCTTAAACTGGATTACTTCATTAGAAACAGCACCAGCTGAAAGTGAGGAGAATTATTACCCAATGACATATGTTAAATGTTTGAACAAATGTGCGTATTTGTTGTCATGAGTGTTAGAGATGACAATATGTAGTCTGAATGTGAATCAGTTATTTCTGGATGTTCTTTTTCTCCTGTTTGTGTCCTGCACAGCCAAGCTTTCTGTTTTTTTTTTTTGTTTGTTTTTTTTGGGAGGGGGCGTATTTTTATAGTGCCTTCAGGCTGGTTACACAAAAGCACCAAAACTGTGCATTTTACTAAGGACTTTTGGCCCACTTCTTGGAAGCAGAAGTTGTTCAAAAGGAGGTTTGGGATAAGTAGTTTTGTCATAACAAAGGCCAACTAATCTGATTTTGATTTTTGATGTATATGCAAGTTGTTGTGTCTTTCTGCTTTTGGGTCGCCACAGTGGAACTCCGGTCCGCTCATGATTTGTAGTTGATTTTTACGTGCCGAGTTGCCAGCCCTGACGCACAACCTTCAACGAAGTTATGCCCATTCATGCATGTCTCCACGCAGAAGACGCTTTAGGTGAGAATCAAGCCGGACAACGTCTTACTGTGAGGCGACAATGCTACCGCAGCACCACCAACGCATGTTTTGAGGTATATGCAAGTATTAGTAGCAAAAATGTCTTTCTAAGTGCTTGTGGTCACATGGTAAAATATGGCTTGATTTCTAGTTAGCAGATTGTTCTCTGTTTGTTGCAACATTTTGGTAAAGCATTACCTCAGTGATTGTTTTGTGTTTTTATCTGAAAATAAACTGAAAACCTTGAACTAACACATCATAGGGAGGGGGATTGATTAGGGCAAAGCATTCTCCACCTACAATGCATTTTCTGAACTGTTAGGAGTATGTATGTATGTATATATATATATATACATATACATATACATATATATATATATATATATATATATATATATATATATATATATATATATATATATATATATATATACATAGAGCTGTGTTTTCCTCTTGGTGGGTAGGTACAGTGGAATCTCCATTGTGTTATCTCATGGTTGTCCATTATAGGTTGTAACTGCTAGATCAGGTTTTCTGTGGCTACGTGTTCTTTGTTTCTGTGGGTCTCAGAGGCAGATTCAGTGTCAGTATCGGATGATCTTGTCATTTCAGGAACAGAAATGGGGATAACAGTAAGGTATTAGGGGGCTCTCAAAAGTGGAGTGATGCCTACGTTTGGTAGATATGTATTTCATGTCTTACTGCAAAACAAATTACACTGGTTAATGTATATAAGGGTTTGAGATTTCCCCATGTACACAAGCATTTGTCTGAAATATCTTCTTCTAATTCCGATAGTGTATTTGCTACCAGAGAGCATTTCTGTCTACTTGGTATAATGGAAACATTCCTGGTAGGTTTGCCTGATCATGCTGTACAGTTAGAGAATTAAATGGAATGTTTCGGCCTGGAGAGATAACTGGAAGTTTAATACTAGTCATAAAGAGGAGAGAGCTGCTGAGAATGGCCTAGGTGGCTTCATGCTTTTCGGGAGAGACCTTCATGATGATGATGTAATTTTGTCACTGCAGTATTGTTGGGATGAGCTTGAGCTCATGTTCAGGCAGCAGGGCTAAGTATATCCTAATGTTCACTGCAGAGGGGGCAAAGTGGCCCGTTCAGGTCTGGCAGGATTGCTTGTTGACAGTAATAGCTGTGCATGCAGTCCAGCTCTTCAAAGGTCATGGATGCTAAGTAGACCAAGCTAAGATGGCCATCCAGGAGATTCTGGATAACAAGGTTAATTCTGGACTTAGGTCATTAGGATGAGGTGTTTTGTGAATACAATGTTGTCTTTACTTTCACTAGCTCTTTTATTGCAGCTGGATAGAAGCGCAGAAGTTTAATTATTAATACATTCATTTGAGCAGGGGATCCTTTTGACACTGGGATATTTTGTAGGGGGGTAACAATAGGAATATAGTTTAAATGTGCTAGGGGTACCAGGCACTAATGTGGAAACAGGCCTAAGCGATTTATGGAGCAGCTGAGGTTACCCAGGCTTACTAAATTATAGGTGGCTTTGTTACTTAGACTAGTAATAGTAGAAGAGTTTTCATAACCATTAAAAAAGCAGCCCCCAGGTCTAGACAGACACCCTTTGGATCTTCATATAATTTTGAAGCAACTACTTCAAGAGATGGTTACCCTGAGATGTGTGCTACAAGACCTAGTTTCAGACAGCTAGAAGCATGGAGTAATGATATATGTTATCCTGAAGATCAGGTAAGGATCTTGAACTTCTTGTGCAAACCTGTGTCTGTTGTTAGTAATCATTATTTAACATTTATAGTGGTACTGGCCACCAGGGTGTCTTCTTTGCTTCCTGCCTAAGTTAAGTTAGACTTGTGTTTATTAGTTGTAGGCGAACATCTGATACCATTTTGGAGACTGTGCTGCTTATCTATGATACCAAATTCAAGGTGTTTCTGTGACGGTTATAACTTCATATGCAAGGAAAGCATTGAATCGAGTAAAGAAAGTTTTGTGTGTCTTTGTTTAGTAACTAGATTTAGCTTTGGTTAAGAATAAAGCAAGACGGTTTTCTTCAGTTGAAATAGCAGGGGGGACAGAGATGCTTGCTTGTCTGCTTTTGTTTTTCTTTGTATGGAGCCACGTGCCAGGATACTGAGACTCTAGGAGTTGAGACATAGGTAAGTACTTACTGTTGCAGCATCCACATGGTGAGCCTCTCCCCTTTTACTGGTGATTTATTGGTGTGTTTGACCTAACTAAAGCAGGATTTTTAGGTTCCTTTGCTATAGTACAGCAAGTTGGGCAATAGTTTGGCTACCCAGTCAATCAAAAGAAGACCAGAATTAGTGCATTGTTTTTTACGGGTCAGTGTTCAGCCATCAAATGGAACTTCCATTGAATGACTGAACATCGAACCCTATCCATTGAACATTCATTCAGCAAACATTAATTTAATTGACGGGAAAGTAACTGGTTGGCCACCACTTCCCAGTGTGCCCCATCGCAGTATTTCAAACCTACCCAGGTGGGGGCTTCACCTCCCTTACCCCCCACATGCACCCTAACTATATATATCAACTCTAAGACCGCACTATAGTGGGGAAAAGGGCAGATGGGAAACTGGTAGCCAACTATCTACCTTCCCTGTTGATGAAATGAACATTCGCTGAACGTATTCAGTGTTCATCCGGGGAAAATGTAGGTGTAGGAAATATGTTAATAAAAAGCAACATAAAAAGCTACTCTTAAAGTACAAAACATATCTAAAAATGAAAATGACTCTAACCAGCTGTCAACTGACATTCACTTTAAAGGTTCATATACCATCGGGCAGCCACCCACTTCGCCCCCCTTGAAATGGCTAAGCCAGCTAAACCCATTTTTAAATCCCATAATCATTCCCTCCTGGGCCTGCTCATTGTGAATATTCCTATTGTCATCACATCCTTTTCTAGACTTTGTCTTTGTCATACAGATCAGTGGCCCATCAGAAGCAGTTCACTTAGCTGGAATATTCATTTTCACAGTGTAGTGAACTGTGTTGTGTTTGTTTTCCCAAACATGCTTTTTTACAACAAAAAATATAAGTAGGTCAGTCTTGGTGGAAGGAGTTTGTATGTCAGAGTTAGAATAAGGGCTAGTTTTAGTGTTGTGCTTATATGTTTGTGTTTGGGACGTGTGTCTGAGTTCTCATATAGTGGTACTGTGAATGAAAGGGTTTTTCAGAAGGTAAGGTGCAGGGTTGAGGTTAGCTGCAGGGGCAGGGGAACCTGTTAAGATTAGCACACATGAAATAGTTGGTGCAGGTGGGTGAAGTGTGCACTAACCGTAACACTGTCAATTTACCTTCTGAAAATCCCTTTGCCTAAATGTACCACTATTCAGATAAATTGTGTATGAACGTTGTGTTATGGTTTTTTGTTTGTTTATTTGTTTGTTTTATTCTTAAACTGATCACAGATGGACAATGTTTTTCCTTTTACAATTAGTTTAATGTGGGGTGTGGGCAGTTTATCCTTTTTTAGTATTGTGACTTTTGGGATTTTAGTTACCTTGACTCCGAATTCCTAATTTGACTTCCTCCATTCAGGCTTGCTGTCAGTTTTAAATAATGCATTTGTGTGTATATTGCATTCTGTAAATGTAAGCATGTATGACATGTTTTCTATATCATAAGTGCAATGCAATTCTAACTTGTTTGAATGTGTAGAACATTTATTTATATATTTATATATTTATTTGGTCTGGTAGCTTGGGCAGAGGACTGATCCAAATGGACCTATTTCAGTCTCAGCCCAGACAAATATAAATGACAGCAGACAAACAAGTTAACAAGAAATAGTATGAACACAAACAAAATGTTGTGTGCAGATAACAATGAATCAATAACAGCAATAATAATAAAGTCCACAGTACAGAGGAAAATTGGAAGGGATGGTTAGAGTAACAAGGGAAGATGAAGAAGAAGAGAGTTAACTAGTGAAGGGATATAGCACAGAGTGTAAAAATCAGCAACAGGACGGGCACACAGAAATGAACTGTACAGAATGTCTACAATGTGGACGAGATGTCAGATATTAGTGTAAGGTAACAATGTGAGGAAAGCAAAGGTGCCTGACGGTGAAGGGGGGGGGGTGGGGGGTGATGCGTCCAGAGGGAAAGCAATGGCAAACTGACACGGACTTAAGATGATCTTAAACTGAGCGTGGAATGAAAGGTATGAGGTGAGGTCTTTAAGATTAGTAGGGAGGGATTCACAGAGTTTGGGGCTTAGGATGGAGAAGGCCTGGTTAGTACAGTGAAGTGTGGTCCTGGGACTTTGAAGAAGTGGACCAGAGTGATTAAGACTTATTACACTGTAACTGGGGAGTCATATGAAGAGGTTGAAGGAAAGGACAGGAGTGTTGTTAATAGGAGCTCATAGTTAGGATCTAAGAAGCAGACTGTCATGTTGTTGGACAGGTAGCCATTTGGTTTTATTAAGCATGATACAATGATGCCCATTTTTAGGGGAGATGGTAATGAAAGAGCAGATAGGGGTGCTTATAGGATGGATGGTAGAAGAGTTTTTCTTAGATGCTGCTCCAGCCAGTAGAAATCCACGCGTAAGATGCCTTTGCCTATGGCACTTGTGATTGGTCTGGAGAGAAAGGGGAAATATTATAGGAACAAAATAGGAGAGAATTTATTTTCTTCTGTATTGGTTCTAGGTGAAGGTGAAAGTTCAGTGTGGGATTAAGCCACATACAAAGGTATTTGGAGGAGATGACTGCTTCACTTTTTATTTAGTTATTTGTTATATAAATACAGTGGTTATAATCTCATTTTTATTGTCTCTCTGTCTGAGCTTAAAATAGTCAAAATCAGTGCTCTATTCCAATTAAAAATTAGAATAAATTAAAATAAAAATACCCCATCCAATGGGTGATTCTTGTTATTCCCTTTGTTTCCAGGAGAAATAGGGAGGGTTTTTTCTTACATATCTTACAAAAGTTTGCAGCACTGCTCAATGGGCTTGGAGAGACTAGGAGGGGGCAGATTGGATAAATGAGCTGACCACAATCAGGCTTACAAAGGTGTGGATGATGTGTGATGAATGTCGCAAGTGGTTATAGGTGGCTCCTCAACCAAAATATTGGCAACATTTGGTTGAATATAAGGGTTGCATGTCCTGGAGTCTCTGTCTGTTTAGGTATAGTTTTAATCAGGGTTACTATCTGAAACACAGGCAGGTGATTAATGTGCTTAAAGAAATATAGTAAGTGATGGTGCCAAAGGAAAAGAGACTACGATGAGTAACCTCTCGGAAGGTGAGTGCAATTGCAATTCATTTAACCAGCAAAATCTGTGGGGCTCTGATTAAATCTAAAGAGTGGGCCTTTGATGGTATTAAGTGAATCTGAGAAAGACAGATAGTGCCAGACAAGCTATGTGTACTTATGTTACTTGGGTATGCAACTAAGTGGAGTAGTTTATGCATTTGGTTAGAAGTGTTTGTACAAGTAGTTCCATATTACAAGCAGACTTGGAAAATATTTCCATAATTTTTCCTCCGATGTTGGAGATGTGGTGGGGTTGGGGCCCCATAAGTAGAAAGATGGCACCTTTTTTTGGAGATGCTGGGCATTTGCAGCTAATACTAGATAGAGTTTTGACATATAGAGCATCTGGAAGGTTTTTCTCTTTTTTATGATAGCTTGTTGTGGAGGAATCTCCATTTTGTTGGTATATGACCATTCCTTAAAGATTGAATCTCGCACATGATTTGGAAAGATGTTATAATAAGCAAATATTTGAGTATGTTTTCCCTAGCCAATATACCTGAGAGCTATGTTAGACAACCATCCCTCTGAAATGTTCATATTTTTTGCAGCATGTCCAGATATTTGCCTCATAGTTATGACCAGTTCCTCATAAAATGTGTTTTTTGGCAAATCATTGAGGATTGAAGTCTCTCAATAATGACAGACATTTGAGTTTCAGACTTCATACCCTTCAGAAAATGCATATTAACACAAAACCTTTTATTCTAGCAACCTTCTAAATGTATAAGAATAATATTTAAAATAGTTACCTATTTTTGGGCCTTTGTTCCCTCCCCACAATTATTTTTGCCTATGTTCAGATTTCTTGTACTAAGAGGTTGAAAGCTATGTAGACAACCTTATGTCATTTTAGGAGATGTTTATGCTGCTAGTCACGGGCTGGAATCTTAGTCGGGGTATACAAGAGGTATGGGGTAGTTTAGATTGTGAGGTGGTACCTGCACTTTAATTTCTTATATCCATAATAGTCTACATAATATCAGTTGCTCAACTGGCAAACCTAGGTTCCAAACATATTTCTCTTTTAAGTGGAGGAAAATAATTTAATAATCATTTTTATTCTTATATTTTCTGCCTCTTCTGCTTTATTATTTAGCTATCTTACTCTTATAGAACCTGCAATTAACTTCCTAAATTCAGTCTTGGATTTTTTTAAAAACAGGACATAAATTTTATCCAGGCATATATGCATAAACCAATAACAGTTGTCTTCAACTTCTCTGAATTTATGCCATGCCAACACCATTGTAAAGTCTGAAAAAGAGTTATCTGGGGAGAGTTATATGAGCAGACAGCTTTTGTATCATTTTAACAACATCACTGCAGAGAGGAGAGATTGCGTTGGTTTGGACATGTGCTGAGGAGGGATGCTGGGTATATTGGGAAAAGGATGCTAAGGATGAAGCTGCCAGGTAAGAGGAAAAGAGGAAGGCCTAAGATAAGGTTTATGGATGTTGTTAGAGAGGACATGCAGGTGGTTGGTGTGACAGAGCAAGATGCAAAGGTCAGGAAGAAATGGAAACAGATGATCCGCTGTGGTGACCCCTAATGGGAACAGCCGAAAGAAAAAGAAGACTGCAATAATAGGCTGTAAGGAAAAAGTAATATCAAAACTCTCGAGAAAGACTGATAACAGTCCAGGTACACTAAAGAGAGAAAGGAGATAGTACCAATTAGGTAATTACAAACCATTATACCATGACCCCCCATTAATATTCCAAAACGTGCACGCTGATTGGTCAGCGTGCACGTTGTAAATCGACTTATACTAATAGAAAAAGGTCCGGTCGCCCGGACGTTTTCCATTAGTATAAGACTTTTTTAAAACACTGTCTCGCTATGTTAAAGGAGTTTAACATGGCGAGACAGCTTTAAAAAAAGCAACGGACATCTCCATTGCTTTTTTTAAAGCTGTCTCGCTATGTTAAACTCCTTTAACATAGCGAGACAGAATGTAAAAAGCAACGGAGATCTTGCTTTCTCTGTTGCTTTTTTTTAAAGCAGTCTCGCTATGTTAAATGGGTTTAACATAGCGAGACAGCTTTAAAATAAGCAACGGAGATCTCCGTTGCTTATTTTAAAGCTGTCTCACTATGTTAAACCCATTTAACACAGTGAAACAATTTGTAAAAAGCAACGGAGATCTTGCTTTCTCCGTTGCTTTTGCCCACAGTTCTGATGTACTGCGTAGGCATATGCATGCGCAGTACATCAGAACTGCCCCAGAATACCAGACAGCTGCAGAAGGGCAGCAAGGAGGCATTATACAATGCCATTATTTAAGAAAAGTAATTATTTTTTTTCTTAAATAATGTCATTGTATAATAGCAATAACCCACTTCTGGGTGTGGGTAATGCTGGATTTACCCACGTGTGGCTTTGTTTGGCCACTCGGGCTTCGCCCTCGTGACCAAACCACGCCAACCGTGGGGAAATCCAGCATTACCCACACCCAGGCGTGGGTTATTGCTATAATACTACTGTACAGACTCCTTGGATAGACAGGAGAAGCTTAGCAACTCTTTTCTCTTACAAGTTATGACTGCCATTGTGCAACAAATTATGTCTCTTGCCATATTCTAATAGCCTTCAAGAGTGGCCAACCAACTGGCATTTGGCTCAATGGATCCCTTACTTTTATAGGTAAACATTGGGGATAGGTGTCAAATAAAAGTCTTCCTATAGTCTTTATCTGGTTCTTCACAAATGGTGCAGTATCTTTCCTTTCTGTCAATACATTTCCTACTAATGTCTGCTGTACTACAAAGTTCAATCATTGGGCTACTGTTCAGTCTTTTGAAATTGACCTGAGACATGACTGTTTTGATAGCAATGTGCTTCAGTTTGCATGAGGTACAATATGAAGAAGATAACCATATAGATTGTACTGCACATATAAGGCACCATTACCTAGGGGCTCAAAGGAGATATCTGCCTAATACAAAATTTTGCTGTGTTTATAATATAAAACAGACTCACATTACAGAACTGGAACAACTGTTGCTACACTGTTAAACTGTATATTTGTTTATTAGTAAAACAAAATATTTATTTTTCCTGCTTTTTTATTGTTCATGCACTTCATTTTCAAGATGTATAACTCTTGTCATGGAATGCAGTATTTTAATGTCTACAAAAATTAAATGTTGACTAATGGTCACCATTATTTTATGATTGCTAATTAGTGCTTTTGCTGTTTAACGAGTGCAAACTATATAAAAAAAATAAAATGTATGTCTGTATGTGAGTATATGCATGCATGTGAGTGAGAGCGATATCAATCAAGCCGTTATTTTACACTCGCTAACCAGCGCTTTTCTGTTTAACTAAATGAAACAGAAAAAAGTCTGTGTGTGTGTGTGTGTGTGTGTGTGTGTGTCTGTGTGTGTGTGTGTGTGTGTGTGTGTGTGTGTGTGTGTGTGTGTGTGTGTGTGTGTGTGTGTGTGTGTGTGCTTGTGTGTGTGTGTGTGTGTGTGTGTGTGTGTGTGTGTGTGTGTGTGTGTGTGTGTGTGTGTGTGTGTGTCTGTGTGTGTGTGTGTGTGTCTGTGTGTGTGTGTGTGTGTGTGTGTGTGTGTGTGTGTGTGTGTGTGTGTGTGTGTGTGTGTCTGTGTGTGTGTGTGTGTGTGTGTGTGTGTGTGTGTGTGTGTGTGTGTGTGTGTGTGTGTGTGTGTGTGTGTGTGTGTGTGTGTGTGTTTATGCTTCTGCGTGTGAGCATATGTGTACTTGTGTGCTTGAATGTGAGGTGTGTGTGTGAGTAAGAGAGAGAGAGTGAAGAGTTAAAGCGATCGAGGACTGACAGCAGCTGCTAAGAGGTTTGCTTACCTCTCAACCTTTTAGCTCAAGATATCTGGATAAAGCCTAATATAAAGGGGGGGGGGCTGAAAACAGAATCATATTTTAAATATCGCTGTTATACAAATCACAAAGTTGCTTGAATAACAGGACTTGTGTTACCATGCATTCTCTGAACTACAGGTGTATGTGTTTGTGTGTGTCTGAGAGAACGTGTGATTAAAGTCTGAAACTCTAATGTATGCATACTTCTCAACCTCTTAGCATAAAAAAATCTTGACAAAGCCTGACATAATGGGAGGGAAAAGGTCAAAAATAGGGACAGATTTTAAATATTGCTCTTATAGACTTAGTAATTTGCTAGAATAACAGTATTTGTCTTACCATGCATTTTTCTGAAGGATATGCAGTATGAAACTCAAATGCGTATCATTATTTAATGACTACAGTCCTCAAATCATCCCAGTGATTTGCCAGAAAATCACAAATTTTATGAGGAATAGGCCAAAAATATGATGCAAAAATCTTAAGAGTTGAGAGATATGAATGTATGTCATTATTTAGTGACTTCAATCCCTAATGACTGTCAAAAAAACACACATTTTAGGAGTAAGGGACCAAACAAATAAAGTAAATTTCTAGATATTTTTTAAAAAATTTTTATATTTTGGATGTAAACTGCTTCCTCCAACACCATTTACGTATACTACAGCAACTTTGAAACATTAGGCAGAACTATTTTACATCAAAATATATAAAAAATAATATAGTAATAAAAAATAAATAAGTAAAACACAACAATTTTACAGGCAGCCCATCTTCTAAGTATAATAATGCCCTGCAAGGTGTGTGTTATTGTGTAAATAATGACCTTCTAGGGGTGTACAGGTTCTCCGTCTGCAGCGTCAGGCCTTATAACTCCCCTGGGTGGGATTTATTTACACAGTAACACACTCTGTTGAGCATTATTGCTTGTTTATGTAACAAGCTAGACAGTCAGAATAAATTTATCTGCAGAAGAAGATAGTACAGCTAGGGGATTATCAGCTTCAAGCTACTTAAAAGTGAGTTGCAAACAGGGCTAATTTACTGTGTGTGGGGAAAGTACAGTAATTAATTGGATATTGCATCTATTTTATCTGCTGTAGTTCAGACAAAATTATTTTATTTAAGGACTTACATGGAAGTTTGTTTGCTCCATAAATTAGTAGTATGTTTGAAATAGATAACACAAGGATTCCTGTTCAAAACATGTATTTATTTCAAGCTGGCATTTGAGCAAAATTGTTAACCGTATATTAGCAGGATGGCCATTCATCAAAGAGTAGAATATTTTGAATCTATTTCAAAAGGAGTAGATTATAGTCCAGATTCATAAAGGGTACCATAAGGTGTACACCTCACGGAAACCTTTTGTTATTCAGAGACAGACCTACCATAGTGCTTCTGCATGAAGACATGTAGCACCATGTTGGGCTGTCTCTGTGGCCTCGCTCAATGATAATGAGGCAGTTCAGGGGAGAGGTATATGCCAATTAGTCATGTGCTCCCTGCAGAATTGCCTCCAGGAAGGCATCTGCTCACTGAATGATTCATAAAATTGCTCGACCATGTAGATTAGCATGGCCACTCCTTGCACATCATGGCACTGAACATGGCCAAAAGGCCCTGTTCATTCATCTCAAAGAGATAAGTGCTTGTGAAGTTTAGTGTTGAGGCAGTGTGCTAGGAAGTGTGTGTGTGTGTGTGTGTGTGTGTGTGTGTGTGTGTGTGTGTGTGTGTGTGTGTGTGTGTGTGTGCGTGTGTGTGTGTGGGCTGGAGTGGCTGTCATACTTGCACACACCCCTAGACAAACGAGCAGAGTATGCAATATTGTGTGGAGGGAACCCCTAACTATTAGAGATCAGAGATAACTCTTTAAAAAGTACTCCTGAATGGCACTTAGAACAAGGACTGAGAGCTGCCTGGAATACTAGACACTAGGGTAACTCTTTATATCTGTGCCAGAGTGGCACTTAAAATGGGGATCGGTCAGTGGGTGGGAACACTAGACATCAGAAATAAGCAATGTGCCTTAAAAGACACCAAAAAGGATCCGTAGGTCTTCATCCTTCCACCTCTCACAGATGATATTAGTCTACTAGACACCAGGGATAGTATTTTAAAAAAATTTAATTAATAAAAAAAAAAAAAGTACAAAGGTGGAGAAATAGGATTTTGCACCATGCATACCTGACACATGAAATTCCTGCATTAAACTGCTACACTAACAGAGAAACTACTGCAGAATTTATATATATATATATATATATATATATTTATATATATATATATATATATATATATATATATTTATATTTTTTTTTTTTTTTTTTTTTGAGGATGACTGATATCATGCAATGCTTACTACATGCTGATGAGGGAGTGGAACAGAAAACATCCAAGCATACCTCTCAACCTCATAGCCACATGAAGATAATCACTAGGCAAAACATACTAAGAATAATGGTCTAGAGCATTTGTTTAAGTTCTTTGTTCTTGAAGTTATAACATAGAATATTAGGGGTGGTCATATAAAGAATAGGACCGAGTCTGCTGAACAAAAGTGGATTCTTCAATTTAAAGCTGACACACCACCAGCATCAATGATGGCATTACATTGAAACCTTTTCTTTGTGCACGTACTTTAAAACATTGATGCATAATAATGTTTTTTCATGATTATTTATTATTTTTTGTGTTTTTATATACTTTTTTTGCATTTTAGATTGTTTGAGGTGTTTGTTAATTGGATGTATGATTCTGTTGGCTACTTCAGATTGCCTTAAGCAGTAGGCTGTAGTAATGTATATTTGTTTAATTGATTTTCTATGTGGCAGTCTGATGAAGTGATTTTGATTGTGAAATCACTTACTCTGCAATATACTCTTGTCCTGAGGCTGTGGGTTTCGGTATCTTGTTGTTTTGCTTGGGATAACAATGTTTGCCCTAGCATGCATTTACATAGGATGTAAAGAGAGATACCCAAATGTCTAGTATTATTGGTTGACTGTAATCATCCATGGGCAGGGGAAAAAAGAGACTTTAGGGACATTCAGACAATCCAGGGCCAGTTACGACATATGTGTGTGTATTTTTGAATGTGTGTATTGTGTGTGAGAGTGAATGGGGGGTGTCTCTGCTTAGCATGATGTGGTTGCCAACACTGTTAACTGCCACAGGAAGTATTAATTTGCATACAAATTAGCCAATAAGGAGATCTTTTCTCATTGTGGCTAATGTGTCTGTGAATCACAAATTGAAGCATCATGAAAGCAAGACCTTTTTACTGTAGCCCTTGTGGCCAACTGTGGGCATCTTTATGAATCCTCAAGTATGACATTCTTTTTCACTGTGGCATTCATTAGATAAGAACCAGATTTCAGTCAGATTGTGTAAATTCTAAAGTTTAACTAATTAAAACCTCCATCTTAACACAAAAAAGTTGATTTGCTGATAAAACAACTGGACAATTGAAGTTTATAAGCATAAATGTTCCCTTAATATAGTTTACAATTAAAAATGAAGTTATTTTGAATGTTAGGTATTTGAGAAATGGTCTGATCAAAAAGAGGATTTGATCTGGCATGCAAAGTTTATCTCTTTAGATGTTCAAGTTATACTTAATCTCCTGTACTGAATGTGTTGGAATTTACGTTTTTGTTTCCAAGTTTTTATATCAGAAATTAAACTTGCAGAATAGTACATTTGTCTGCTGTACTGCAGTACAACTTGGAAAGAGTTTTACTGTGTTATTCTTAAGTCATCTCAGTGACTGCATTGTATGCATAATATTCAAATAATATCAGAAAACCAAAATCTTCCTCATTATGGGGGATACAGTAATGAACACATTACAACATGTACAGCTCTATGCACATGTTGTGGTAACTGTTTGGTATTCTGCAACTGCCCTAACACAGTGCTGCACAGTGCTCTATCACAAAGACATGCAGCACCACTTAGGGCTGGCTCCAACTGCCCTAACACAGTGCTGCACAGTGCTCTATCATGAAGACTTGCAGCACCACATAGGGCTGGCTCTAACTGCCCTAACATAGTGCTTTAGCACAAAAATGTGCAGCACCATATAGGGCTGGCTCTACCTGCCCTAACACAGTGCTCTATCATGAAGACATGCAGCACCACATAGGTCTTGCTCCAACAGCCCTAACATAGTGCTCTAGCACAAAAATTTGCAGCACCACATAGGGCTGGCTCCAAGTGCCCAAACACAGTGCTGTATCACAAAAACGTGCAACATCACATAGGGCTGATTCTGCAGCTGTGCCGAATACTGATGAGGCAGTCTGCGAGAGAGGCATATACTAATTAGCCATATGCACACTCTGTCCCCTGTACCCATCTCCAGGAAGGCATCTACATGCTGTGTGATTCAAAAAGTCACTTGTCTATGTAGATTAGCACACCTGTCTTCCCACGTCATAGGTGTGAACATGGCTATGACCATGCTACAGGGGTCTGGGGGTGGAGGGGAGCCACTAGACATCAGGGATGCATGTGATTTATTTATTTGACATTTGTTACCAGGAAAGTTTGACTGCATATGTACCCATTTTTAGCTCAGGCCCGGGGTGAAAACCTCCAGAAACATAATAAGGAAAATTACAAATTTACATAGATTACAGAGATTTTCATAACAACAAAAGTACAATATATGGATACATGAAAAATATAGGGAAAAGAAAAACAATAAAGTTAAATTACAAGTTTACCTTGCTTGTAGGGGCAATCACCCCAACAAAGTATACTATATATGCTACATGAAAGATAGACAAAGTTATAGCACACTATATACAAATCAGCTCTAGCATTATTTTTTTTTTTTTTGCATACAGTCATGGTTTCTTGAAAGAGAAAAATGTAGAGTAAGGAAGGAATATTCTACAGATAATGCTAACCGATGGGAAGGCTATAGTTACCAGAATTAATGGAACCGACATCAGCATGGGGATTCGGGGTGGGGATATACACTAGACACCGGGGAAACATTATACTTAAGTGCCATAATGACACTGGCATCACTTTGTGGATCATTGGTGGGGGTGGTTATTAGACACCAGGGGAAACTGTACACTTAAGTGTTATAATGACACCAGCATCACTACGCGGATTGGGGGTAGGGTGACTCACTAGGCACCAGGGGAAACAATATACATAAGTGCCGTGTTGGCACCATTATCAGTACAGGTGTTGATGGTGTCAGGAATCATGATTATTAGGTGTACGTCTGACTTAAGCCACAAAAAATAACTGTAATAGACAAACCAAGTAAAAGTGGCAATAGTAGATAAGCTACCAACAAGAGACACCAAGAGAAACTGTATTTGTTAAGCTGACGTAACTGCGTTAACAACACTGGCATCAGTTAGGGGATAACGATGTGAGAGCAATAACTGTACACCAGGGCAATGCAATAATGGCACTTAAAGTATAATTGTGATCAGGGGGTGGGGGGGACACACCAGCCACCAGAGCATTTTAGATATGTGCCATAATAGCAGTTCAGCTATTGTGAGGATCAGGGGTGGGGGGAATCACAAGACAGCATACAGGTCAGAGACAGGTAGGGAGACTGTGGTGTGTGTGTGTGTGTGTGTGTGTGTGTGTGTGTGTGTGTGTGTGTGTGTGTGTGTGTGTGTGTGTGTGTGTGTGTGTGTGTGTGTGCATGTGTCTACACATGTGAGTATGTGTGTGTATGTTTCTGTTTTGTGTACTTATGTGCTGGGAAGAGTGACTGAGGGAGGGGGGAGTGCCAATGTCTACACGAGCAGCAATTTACTACTGCTAGTCATGGTAGTAACTGCAATTCAGAGACATGCAAATTAGCTGTTAATGAGGTCTTACCTCATCACAGCTAATGTGTTTTTGAGTTGCAAAATACTGATTTGTGAGAGCAGAGCTTTTCTAGCAAGAGCTGTATGGCTCATGCTAGGCCCTTTACAGAATTCTCAGGATAATCTCTTAGAAGACAATGGCATGTAAATGAGAGCTGACATTCTGAAATTAGAATATCTAAGGGATGCTAAATTGGATAATAAAAGTGGCCTAAGATATTTTAGTTACAAAGCACCTTTATATTTGAACAAACATTGCAGAGCATTCAAGATATGCAACTGATTCCAGTTTTGGAGTGTCTTTGAAAAACCTGTCATTCTGAATGGGGCACTAGTAGTATATTTCACAGAGGTATTACTCTGGTATTTTGTTTCCTGGTTAACAGATGATGTGAAGTTGTCCTGTCTCATCTTCATTCTGTACTGATGGGTTCGGAACCAATCCTCGGTTCCGACTCGGCCGCTTACTAAAGCTCGAGATCTAAAACTAGCTTGTGGCTCCATCCCTATCCCATGATGCTGCAGTGCTTCCCTCATATCTTGTTTGCCACTGAAACATATTGATCTACGACTAGCTCAGGCTGAGTAAAAACATTGTTTTTCTTCTGTCAAACTTGTTATACTTAGCTCATTTTTTCTAGTTTTCCTAGTTAGTGTGCTTAGTGTTTAGGTATTATTATATAGTTGTTAGTTTTACATAGTTAGAGTGTGTTTTTTTTAGGCCATCATGATTAGGCCTTTATTTTGATACATAAGCCATTTCAGTAATTATTTAGCTCTATATGTATGTATATATATATATATATATATATATATATATATATATATGTATATTGCTAAAAATTGTGTTTTTTGTGTGCTTTTTGAGGGTAGTTTGTACTTAACCTCATATCCTTACTCACTGTTTACTGGCTTGCAGTGTGTTTTTGTATAAAGCTGTGCATTAGTTTTAGTAGTGTTTAATATATATATATATCTCTAGCTTCACATTACCAATAATTGTAAGGTTACCTGAACTGTTGTGTGTGACCTTTTGATTTTGCTTTAGGCTTGTTTAAATTAGAAAGCTTTCTCTTCAGTTGGTTCCCGTTTACGTTAGAGGGTGTCTTTGTGTGTGTGTGTGTGTGTGTGTGTGTGTGTGTGTGTGTGTGTGTGTGTGTGTGTGTGTGTGTGTGTGTGTGTGTGTGTGTGTAGAATGTTATTACCATAATGTCAAAGCAAAAATAGGGGAAACCATCTGGTTTCAAAAATGTCCTAAGTGTTCCCAAAAAAATGTCCATCACAGATGGACATACAGACTGCATCTATTGTTTAGGAGCAATCCATCTGCAGGAAACATGCTCTATATGTCATTCTTTTAGCTCAAGGGTTTTACAAGAGCATACAAATAAGTTGATTTTGAGAGACTTAATTAAATCCTCCTTTGAGGAAGCCTTGGACAAGGCTCAAAGTTCACCCAAACCTCATACAAAGAGGTCGTCTCCTTCTTCTTCTTCTACATCATTGGAACCATCAACAAAACAGCCCAAGATGTCTCCAACAACCTCTAAAAAATCTGATGAAGACAGACCTACCGTATTGGTTCCATGTGTGTCGGAAACAACAGTCTTTACAGTCCGGAGCCGCTCACCTGTCTTGGAGCTGGTGTCCCCGACTCTTAGGTCTACTCTGCTTCAATCAGTGGCATTGGCTCCATCTTCCAAATCCTCCAGGATCTTATCAGATTACTGCAGACACCGGCGCTTGCTAAATTGTTGTTGGCACCGACTCAGGTGAGCTCGGAGCTGATGGTGCCCATTCCTGTATGTTCCGTTCCTCCTCTGACTCCAGTTCGAGTTTCAGAGATGGAAAGCTTGGCACCGACAGTGATGAAATGAACAGAACTGAGATCTTCTACAGAATCTTTGATTCTGATTGCTCTGACTACCTCTGAGCCCTCCGAAGTATCTAGGAGCCGACACTCACTGGTCAGGTCCGGGGGGGGGACAGTCAGATCAAGACTGTTTTGGCTCTGACTCTACTTCTTGGAGCCTCAACTTGAGTGACCTCGACTCCTACCCTGGCTTCAGAGCCAACCCCATGGTACCGGGGGGATCATCAGATTCTTCAGAACCTGGGATTGTCTCGGGCCATGGGAGGGGGGCCTTTGCAGCCATGAGGAGAGCTCTGTCCCCACAGACATCATCTGTACTGTTGGAACCAAGCCTTCCATCCCAGAAAACACTGGTATTTATCTCTGCACAGGAAATTACCCAACAGCATAGAGATCCTGAGCCTCAGAAAGCCCTATTGGGTGAGACCCTTTCTTCCGAAACCTCTCCAGAAGGCTCCACTGAAGAAGTTCCCCAGAAGAAAAGATGCAAGAGGAAGCATATAGACTCCCCAGATGAGTCTATACATCAAACACGGACCTCAAGGAGTTGTAAGGATCCCCACGGTCGCCCTCTGAAGATGTATCCTTTGCGGACATCTTGGAAATCTTTAGACAGAGAAGCAGCTGGAAGCCCATTAGCCCTTCTGATGAGGAGTCCGTGTATCTGAAGTCTTTTGGGTCTCGACCTTCAGCCACCTGGGTGTCTCCACCTTTCAATGAGCTGATGGAATTAGTGTCTTGAAAGGTGTGGGATTCTCCAGATACAGTGGAGCCTGTCCCTCAGAGGCCGAACAAATTTATCCAAGTGCCTGATGACAAAACCTTTCTAACTAAAGGAGTACCTGTAGATGCTATGGTGGTGGCGGTGGCCACAAAGGAGGAATTATCTGAGACTTCTATATCTGTCCATCCCCCGAATAAGGAGTTGAGGACAATAGACAGGTATGGGAAGTGCATGTTTTCCTCAGTGGCCTTTACCCTTAGGTCCCTGAACTACTTTACACATTTTACAAGACTTCAGAGAGATCTCCTTAAAGAACTAGGAGATACTCTACAGGGCACAGTAGCTGCGAGGGTAGCAGACAAATTTCCTCCCAGCTTGCCACCCTAAATTCAATGGTCAACTCATCCATGAGCCTCGTATCTTATGCAGCCAATGGAGCGAACAGGTCAGTGGGTTCTGGAATTGTCCTTAGAAGACATTCCTGGATGCGCTTGTGTAATTTCACGGAGCCCTTCAGGTCATGCTTTGTCAACACCCCAGAAGTTTGGGCCCAAAGTAAAGGAAACACTTACCCGATGTGAACAAGAAGGAATGATTCTCGCTGCCATAGGAGTCTGTTTTTCCACACCTTCTAGACCCTATCCCAAGGGTCAAAAGGGAGTAAAAATGTGGTTCCAAAAATCCCAGAGGGCTTTTAAGGACACACAGGTTGTACCTTCCTCCAGGGGCAGAGGAGGAGGTAATAATGGAAGACACCACCCACGCGTCAGAGGGGGTCCGCAAAACTAGGGTGACCGCAGTTCTTACTTCTGTAAACCCTTACAGTGCTCCTGAAAGGAGGCCCATCTGTCTGTCTCTGGAGGCAGTCGGGGGTCATCTTTCTTTGTATCCACAAGCCTGGCTAAGCATAACCACAGACAAATGGGTACAAATGGGTGCAAAGTATTACATCCAGAGGCTACTCAATCCCTTTTTCAATGCCACCTTTACAAACACAAAAAATCTCGGACATTCCACCCAGTCACAGGGATCAAGCAACTATAGAAATTCAAAAGTTGCTAGAAAAAAGAATCATCCAATCAGTCCCCGCAGGCCAGATAGGATCTGGAACTTACTCAAGATTCTTTTTAGTTCCAAAGAACACAGGGGACTGGAGACCCATATTGGATCTCAGCAGACTAAACAAGTCTATATATTTATATATATATATATATATATATATATATATATATATATATATATATATGTAGTATTCATTGTGTAGTACTTTTTTATTCTGTTATTATGGAATAGGATTTTAATTAATTCTATTTAGTTTTATTCATAGATTAATAGATTAGTACTAGGCTACCTGCCCTCCTGGGTCATTTTAAACCTAGCCAATCACCCCATGTGAGAATCAAGCCCTGCACCTTGTGTTTGTAAGGTAAACACCCTAACCATTATGCCAACCTCGAACCCTTCTTATCTGCTCTGCTATTATCTGCTCATCAATTTTTATAAATCCAGTACATTACTGCATTGATTGTACATAGCTTTTATTTCTTATGCCTGTTACACGATTAGATTTTATCTGTAAAATGGACTGTGTGGGCAAGCTTTGTTTAAAAATCCAAAGTAATAAATACAATTCTTAATGGTTTTATTTTTAGATTTTCATCATAGCTTTGGTGGTAGCATGGAGAAATAGAAACTGCTCAGAAGTGTATATGCGTACTTTGGAAACAGTTTGTTCAAATGAAGAGATCAAAATTATCAGATCAGAGCCTGGATGTTTTCTCAAAAGCATCCATCTTCAGACACCTGAGGAAGATTCAGCTACTGATCTTGATAGGGTGAGTTGCACTGCATGGCTGTCCTTCCATTGTTTGATGCTAGTGGTGTTGAATTTAGCATACTGAAGATTTCAGATCACCTTTTGTAATCATGTAATGTATGCTGTAAAGTTACTAAAGATGTACAAATTATATTGTTGGTTTTTAGTGTCTCTCCTATAACTAGCACAGAATTTTGTTTTATTATAAAATACATCATTTTTTGAGTCATTAAAATTTACTTACTAGTTGAAAAATACGTGTCTGTATTACATAATCAAACTTTTAAAAGTTCATACATCATATGGTCGACACCATATGATCGAACTTTTAAAAGTTCGAAAATGTAATAAAAAAATAAACCAAAGAAAAAACCTGCCTGTAAGGTTTAAGGGGGGGGGGCAAGCCCAATCTGCACCCCACACCCCCTGCTCTTTAAATATACAAACTCTGAGATCACACTACAGTGCAGAAAAGGGAAATCTTCCAATCCCGCACTGTATGGAGATCTCTGTTGAAAAGTTTGAACTTTTAATAGTTCGATCCTATGGTGTAGAACATATGACGTTCGAACTTTTAAGAGTTTGACAACGTGATATAGACCCGGAAATAGACAGCTAAAATATATATTAATAGTGCAACAAAATTAGCCAGAAATGAAAGTCACTTTTTAAAGCAGAACATAAATAAACATGAAAACCAGAATATACTATATAGAAGTGTGTAGCTGTTCCCCTGCATTACAACTGCAGTACAGTAATAGTTCATGAATCAAGTTTATGGGAAGCTGAGGAAGTATTAAGCAGTAAGTATATGAATATGTGAAGTCATTAATAATGATATACACATTACAATGGCTATACTTTTTTGTCGTTGTTTGTTTCTAACAATGGTTTCCAGTTATCAAGTCTATTCCGCTGTCACCTTGGCAGAAGCTTTCTAGGGAGGAACAGAAAATGAGAGCAAAACATTCACATTTAAATAATACAGAGCATTGCATCCTAATTAAAATAGTCATTTAAGAAACATCTTCCAATTACAGCTAGAATTCAAACCATTAGCTATCAGTGTCAAACTTTAATGTAAGTATACTCCCTTTATATTAATGATATCTTGTAATAAAATTTTTATTTGTAGTATTACATTTTACTTGTCCTAAAACAGATACTTTCATAGCAAATACATTAGAACAATGAAATTCATTAAAATTAACTGCCAAGAGACTAATATTTCCATATATATTTTTAAGATGTTATTTAATCCTAGTGGAAAAAGTTTTCTTAGCTTCATTCACAAAAAGTAACTTGCAAGGGTGCTGAATAGCATAAATAACTGCACACATTGCACAGTTACAATTTCCAGCTATATCTAACTTTCATTATTAATTTGTCAAAGTGTTTACAGATCAAAAGACAGACTATACACCATTACAGAGGACAATTCACCTATGTCCTTTTATTAGTCTGTTAGATGGAGCAGACACAAAATCACTACATGTAAAATAATCAGCAATATTCCTGCTCCTAGTATGCAAAAATAAAGGAACATTATAAAATGTTTTTTTCAAAATGGGATTCATCGGTAAAATACTCCAATTCTGCTTAATTATCAAAGTAATATTCTGTGAAAAAAAACATTATGTTGGGATGTATGAAATATCTGCCTTCTTTTATTACCATCACTAAATTCTACATTTCCATCACATTTACCAAAGTCTGTAATTATTATTTTTAGAAAGCAACAAATATTAATGTTGTAAAAGGGAAGCCCATCATATGCTGAAAAAAAATCCTCCTTGGAATAACATCTTCTAATTGTTTGTGTCTTTCGGCTTTTCTTGGTTAGGGTTTGCCACAGCGGAACTCCGGTCCGCTAATGATTGGCAGTTGATTTTTATGTACAGCTTGCCAGGCCTGACGCACAACCTTCAACAAAGGTACGCCCTTTCACGCATGTCTCCACACAGAAGACGCTCTAACTGAGAATCAAACCGGACAGCGTCTTACTGTGAGGCGACAACGCTACTGCAGCATAACATCTGCTAATAAGCATATTAATTAACTTGGCTGTTTCTGTTAAAAAATCTCCCTTGAGCACAACTTCTTTATTTCTCAAAAATCTCTTGGGCAAGACTGACATTGTGTTTGTGATGTTGGTTCAAACTTGTCAAATAATAAAAAAATCAATTTACATTGCAGCTTAGTAATAACACAGCTGTTAGAAATACAAGTTAAAGTTGCATCTAAATAATCCATCTCAGTAGCATGGCTTTCATATGTGAAATCAATACTAAATTAATTCTTCCTTAGTCCATCAGTAAACTGAGGAACTAAAGCAAAATCACTTTTACAAACAAAAATCAAGTCATCAATAAAACAAAAATAACAACTGAAGTTAATAAGTTAATAAGCAAACATTATAAACAAAATTGATTAATTATACAAAAACTCATTTTCAAATAAGCCCTAAATAAATAGTCATATCAACCCCTTCCTTTATTTAAATATTTCTTCATTAAATATAAAAAATATAATGCAAACAAAACTCAGTTTATACAATCAAATAATGAGTTCTAGGACAGTTTCTTAAACTATCAGTAATCACCTTTAATCCAAATCCTTTATCAATAGGTTCATAGGTTATAGGTTCATAGGTAGGTACAAGGCTATCTGCCCAAGGGTATTTATAAGCCTAGCAAGAGTGTGTAGGCATTCGCCAGCCCATTGATTAACTAACTGATCCTCTGTCAAGCAGAGCCAATGAAGTGATCCCAGGGGTGTATTTTCTGTTACCCATCCACTCATCAAAGTTTCTCCTGAAGAGTGCTAGTGAGGGGCTCTGCCTGATGTAATTTGGAATTTTGTTCCAAAGCATGGGGAGTCTCTGAGACAGGAATCTATCCCTCCAGCATGTTCTATTTATTGTTATGGCGAGGTTTAGCTCACTAGAGCACGTGGCTCGCAGTGACTTGGATTTCTTTAGGTGGAGCATGTCCATCAATTCTGAGTTGGACATGGCTTTGTAAATCAGGCAGAGATCACCTCTGAGTAAGCGATATGCAACTGAGTACAGACGGAGTTTTTTCAGTTGGGCTGCATATGACATATGTTTGAGGCCAGTAATGCTCTTGGTGAGGTACTTTTGTGGTCTTCCCAGCTGTTGGTACATCCCAAATGGGGCATTGTACTCTATGATGGGTCTAATGAGTGACGAGTAGAGGGGCACTATAACCTCTTTATATCTAGATGCGAACCCTTTAGTAATTAGATGGGCCACATAGAAGGATTCCTAACTACTTTGGCAATATAATTGTATATAAACTAACAACATCCAGTGTTAACCAACACACATCTTTTTGACATCTTAGCAAATCAATTGTATACCCTATATAAGGAGATAGTTTGCTAACAGCTGCATTCATATGTCATAATTATTTTTTTTACTTAAATTAACACCTGCCATTGTTTTTATCCAAATTGTAAAGAAGATCATCAAATTCAGAAAGCAATAAATAAATAAAATAATTATTCACAACTAATGAGAATACTTTAATATATTCAAAAGAATGAGTTCGAATAAAATTTTGAAAGTTCTTAATCATATTTGTATCTAACAACAAATAAGCATTAGCATCAAAACTTTCAAGACATGAAAAAAATAATCACTAGAAACTAAAATGTTACTAAAAGATTATATTCATGAATCTTATCCAACAGATTACTATCTGAACTGGCATAGTAAAAGCTTTGATGTAATTTGCTACATAATTTAAAATAATCCACTTTAATTTTATACTACTGAGTAATTACATTTGGAAAAAAATAAGTCCAAATTCAAAAGAGCTATTTCTTCAGCATTTAAACATACATCAGAAATGTTAACAATACTGAGTCCATTGAGCCAAAAATGACAGCTGCATCAAATTCAGATAGAGAAATAACTCTCTAAATCAGAAGAAAAAGTCACTTTTTTACCTTCTGTTTCTGTTTTGTTGTAGATGATAACTCCACCCACAATTTCTGTTGTTCATATCTTTTTCTGGGGAAATGAATAAAAATTATTTTGTTGCTATCTATTTAACTGAAATTGATTGCTGTTCCAAACAGTTTATTGATGCCCATTATTCATATTTGTAGCATTTTCATTCAGGTTCTGCTGAACTGGAATACTGGAGCTATTTCTGCTTCATAGAATGACTCTGAAAAAAAGAAGACATATCAGATGTGGTCACATGTGCTCCTCTATCACCTGATCACCATCTCCTATTTTAATTGATTGTACACTCCTTCCTCCAAAGAAGATCTTTGCCATTAGCATAATCCTTGCTATCTCTATCATTTTTCTTCCATTTACATTCAGTTAATTTATTTTAAAGTTTTTTAACCATTGTTTGGATTATTTCAGTAATAACCACAGGTCATAAGTAATTTTTGAGCTGAGCATACAATGTTTGGATTTAGAAATTGATCTTAGCCTGTTTTATAGTATCGTGTTTCATTTATTTATCCACCTTGATGTGCAATAGTGAGCATCCGCTAACCAGAGCATTGATAATCTTTTTTCATCCCAGTCATATCGATAGAGCAGTAAGAACAGATTCTTAAAACCTGTCAAACCTGTAAGACCCAGCAGTGTTAAGTGTTAAGTTCAGTTCAATATACTTTCCCAAAGAAATAATGATAAACTTTTTTTTCTTCTCAGATATTATACATTATTCCAATTCGCCAAACATTTTGTCTGATCCACTGATAATTCAAGATTAGACGCAGGTGTTCTAGAGGCAAACAAATCACTATCATCTGCTACTCTTGATCCTTTGAATTAATTAAGGAAATCAGATGCTGGCGCTCCGCACATACACTTAAAGCAGAACTGCACAGTGATTGTTTTTAATTATGATATAGTTCCCTGTATTATTTAAATGTGACAATTTGTCTTGGTTTTCTGTTCTTTCCTGGAAGGCTTGTGCTGAGGCACCATGGAAATAAACTTCATAACTGGAAACCATTGTTAAACATTACAGTGCTGTTTTACTTTGCCATTAACAGGAGGAATATGAGGCACTCAAAGAATGTCTGCTGCGCTGTATTTATTCAAAATAGTTTAACTGATGACATTAAAACACTGTGCAGAGGCCAGTCTGTCTCAACAGTTACAGGCAGACTTGCATGCCTTTCAGTATGTAGTCTGCCCAGAGCTGTGCAGCATGTGTTGATTACCAGCTTTAACGCTTTATTCTGGTTTTGACATTGGTACACGGAGTAAAACAAGGGCTCTGTGTTGTGTCTATAAAGGCAACAGAGACTGTACAGGCTAGGAAAGTAGCATAAGATTTTGGCACATGCACCTACAGGTAAGATGGTGGAGTGGGCCGCACAGTAACAGAAAAAGCAGTGTCGGAGGCACATGATACATGGAGTCATTGTGCTCCACGTGATACATGGAGTCATTGTGCTCCTACTTGTTGAATGAACCAGGCAAGAATACCTTACAATGTAGGAGAGCACAGGAAGGCAGCCTGTAATCCCACTGGCTGTTTGATATCATGGCCACTCATTCAGGGATGTCATACAGTGCAAGGCTACACAGCAAGCTAACTCGTGTATGCATAAAATGCAGTTTGCAACAGATACCTGAAAGGAAGATGGCACACTGTGAAGGTGTGTACATGAGAACAGCCTGTATGCCTGTTGGATATATGGTGCTATGACATTTAATGCAACAACACTATACATATGAAGAGTGCACTGCAGAGCCAGCCTGTGCATTTGTTACAGCTCTTGGGCTAGGAGTGCATGTGGCACCCAGATGTCATCCATCAAGGGTATACAACAAGGATGAAAGTCTGCCTATCACTTGGTTCACAGGAAATGGGTCAGGAACTGCTTAGGCTTGTACTGTACAGTTACAAAACCTGCCTGTGTGTGACGGAGGGTCCTCTGCAGGTATTCTAGAGATGGTTTCTAAAGCATGTATCACACTATTAATACCGTGACTTTTGCTTCACTCGTTTGCTACTGCAAGTACACCATAACAGACTCAGTCCTTAGGTGTGGTGGTTGGTATCCCTGTTATTTGTACTCCATTTCTCATGTGTGCATGTTTGGAGCATCAGCAGCATGCTTGGTGCAGAGTAACATGTCTCTTCCTTAAAATTTATACCATTAGCAAAAAGTGTCATTTTTGATGTGGAAGGGTGTTCTCACAGAGAATGTGAACACTGTATTTAAGATGCAGCTTACATTTTATTCCACAAAAGGGTCTGCTGGTAACCAAGATCTTTAGAATTGTACACCAGCTTCCATACTGTTTTTCTGCACATTATAGCATACTCCCCACCCACCAGGTGCACACTTCCTTGCATTTGGTTACAAAGAGTTGTTGTAACAAGCCACCTACTTTAATTTGTGCATAAAGGTGTTATGCAGCTACCCCCTGTGATATGTAAACATGTGTGTGTGTGTGTTTATATGTAAACAAACATTAGTGGTGCTAATGTACTCCCACACCCCCTGCTAATTATTTATTCCAGCTCTGAGATTGCACATTTCCCAGGGAATGGGTATATTCCCATACCTGGGGAATTGTCAGTCTTGTATAACTGTTGACCATCTGTTTTGTTGACCAAAGTCTGTTGACAAAACAGGTCAACTTAAACTAAAGTAGAGTAACTACGCTGAACCATATGTGTATGTGTCTGTGTGTGTGTGTGTGTGTGTGTGTGTGTGTGTGTGTGTATATATATATATATATATATATATATATATATACATATATATATATACACACTCACACACATGCATACATTTATTCACGTATGTTGTGCACATGACATTAAAGTGTGTAAACATTACATCATGCCATATGATGGAGATTATAACATTATCTGGTCTGCCAATTACATGCATGTAACATTGGACCTCACTTCCATCCTTAGCATTCCTGTATCTTTGCCCTACTCTCTTGCATGCCTCTGTAATTTCCATCTCCGTGACTCATTCTTAAACTCCAGTTCACGGCATTACAATCTTCTCTGTGAAGTACTACTTCCACAGATCCTGACAATATAAACAGTTGGCTCCTGCAACCTTTTCTGTGTGCTGTGTACTCTCCCCTCTGTGTTCTGGTTTATTATAGCCCCCTTTTTTATCCGTTTGCCATGAATTTGCACACACATATATGCTGTTCCTCTTGTATCTTCTGGCAACTGTAGTCTCAGGTCATATTCTTTCCCTTCAGACCATGCGCCCTTATCATGATCTTCATATCTACTCCTGCTAAGTAGCCTGATGCCTTTCTGTTTGTATGGCATTAAGAAATGCATTCAGTACTTAAGGTATATCCTGAACAGAGCCCAGCAGTTTGAGGGAATTACTACCACACTCTTTTGTTTTCTGCTGTTGCTTCCACTACTGTTACTATCCTCTCAGTTTGCTCCAGGTAGTACAACCCAGGTGTTATTATCACCCAATTTCTTTTTCCTGCTCTGTTGTCATTTCCTCTTTCTTTTTCAGCAGATACTTCATTACCAGGATTATTACAACTCAGATGCAATATTTTAATTTTTTCCATAGTGAACCTCTGCCGCTACCTTTCTGTCCACTTTGTCATCCTTTCTAAACCCTTTGTTAGAGACCCGCCACCTCCCACTGCTGCAGCTACCTTTTTGTCATCAGTGAAGAGACAGTTCCTGTTCTTTGTCCCCTAGATGTGCGAAATAAATAAACACTGATTAATACTGGAATCCAGGTCAGACCCCTCTCGTACAACACTAGTCACAGTACTTATTCCACACCTCATCCCCTTCATCACAACCCACATTGTCCTACATTTCATCTATTCTGCACATTCAGTTCTTTATTCTTTGTCCTGCCCAAACCTCTCCGTTTTCCTATTGTCCTCCTCTGTAGGACCAAGTTATAATGCTTTGCTGAATTCCAGGTAAACTTTGTGTACTGATGCACCTTATTAAGCTCCCCTGTAACTTAAATATGACTGATATCTCCTTATGGCTATGAAGCCATCTGTGTTGTTGCCCTGAGACTGCTGTCCTTTAGGAAACAGCCTTCCTTCAAAATTCTCTCTACTACTACCTGCTACAACAAAGGACAGAATCATGAGGACCTGAGCGAGATAGCGCATCTGAGAATTATGGCTTTATTCTCCTGTACAGCAGCCATTCCCTTTGTATTTGCTCCTGCATCATTCCTTTGTCTTCCTACAGCTGTCCCCCTTCTGCTCTTCCTCTCTTACAACAGCATAGCATCCTCTCCTCTCCTTACGTTTCTTTGGAAGGTATGAACCAGCGTATATATTCAGTTTATTGGCTTTGCCAGTCTTCACTGATCTTTGTATTCCTCATTTTCTTCTTTCTGTTATATGTTTACAAAATCTTTGTTCAACTTCTTGACCCTCCTCCCCACCTGGTACTATCTTCCTTTCAGCTTCCTCCTTTGCTGCCTTCTAGTTTGACTTCTAGTGAGTCATTGTACTGTGCCTCCTCCACCTCCCTGCCATGTTCCCTTCCACCTTAATTTTGTGCTTTAGTTTGTACTAATTTCTAGTCTTCCATTATTGTGTAGCCAAATTCATTTTCTCAATTTATTTTATATTTTTGCATCTTTCTAAAGCCTTTTTGTAGCCCAGAGTAGTCTAACCTTGAATCATTCCAATATGTGTACTCCATCAGTTTGTCACACAACCCTTATAAATCTTTGCTACAAAACTTTGTTCCTTCTCTCTCTCTCTCTCTCTCTCTCTCTCTCTCTCTTCCATCTCTTCATAATCGTTTCCCATAAAATCTCATTTCCCTATCTTGTATCCTTACCATGTTCCTGTGCTAAACTATGCAGTGGCATGGCTACTACTGATGAATGGCACATTCGCCTGGACACCCCTACCTCTTCCTTCCACCTTAGTTAGGAACACATCTAGAATTCTGCCATTTTTGATACAATCCTACATGGTTTGACTGAACTGTTCATGGTGCAAGATATCAATCAGATGTTGCTTTCTCTATATCCCAGCTCTTGGAATCTCCTAGTTGCTCCAAGCAGATTCAGATTTCCTATAGATTCATAGGTGTATGTAGGCTTGTGACTAGCCCTCTTTACCCTGGGGAAGTAGCTAAGGAGCCTCAATCCTCACTACTGTCTCTGCTAAGGGAGCATCACTAAAAGCAGGGATAGAAATACACAATTTCCCCTAAGGGTATAATGGGAACAGGCTCCAAACCTGGGACTGGACTATATGCTTTACTCCAAGTCCCCAAATGGGTCTCAACACTAAACACTGCAGAGCACTGTGTCCCAGTTCTAGGTATCTGACACACTTAAATATGTGATATACACATATGCACACACTGTTGGTAAAGACTGGCACAGATTTACTTACCGTGTTCCTTTGCCCGAATTACAAGGTAACGGCTGCCACTAGTCAGATGCCACAATACCCTACAAAATGGGTGTTCAATTTTATTGAATAAAATAGATATTGATACAAATGGTAGCATGTAACCCAAGCAGTGAGGCTTTTTGGAGTGGCCCTGGTGTTATCACAGTAAGTATAAACGCAGTCAAGTTATTACAAGTATTCACTAAATAACCAGCCACAATAAGAAGGAGTAAAATATTTAATAATAAATAAAAGGATTTAAAACATGTAAATAATGAATAACTGATTCCAATAAAAACAGAGTTTCACACACAGTAAATATGAAAATAATACTGTAGGACAGATTTCACATTGATTTTAAAAAACCTCTAACTAGCTGTAGTTCCCTGACTATCTGAAGATTAACTGTCCCTGTTACTTCTGCAAAGCAAGATGAGGAATAATGTCCACACTCCAGGTGGTTGTCCTCTGTGACCGGAACAACTACACTCAAAGCAACTGGACTACTACTGCTGAACAGCTCTGGAAACAAAATTGAACAACCGACTCAGAATCTGCTTTTATAGCAAGTTTTTTAAAAAGTAACAGGAAGCTGCTATGAGAATTCTAGACTCTCATATCAGACTTTGAAAACTAAACAAACAGCTGCAATGAAGATTCTATTCTCCCAGTGAAGCAGGACACACAATGACATCACATCCAGGTCAACTGACTCTGGCATAACATAACATTCAGAATTCTCTTAAAAAAACATGTACATTTGGTCAGCCAGAAGAATACCATTTGACATTCAAACCTCTTGCATAAATCAGAGTGATAGTCAAAAGACGTAAACTTATTTACAAAATTATAGCTTGTCATGCTGGCATATGTAACACAGGGTAATTTACAGTTATTTATAAAACTTCAGCAAGTCATGCTAGCACAGATAACAGTATCTAATATCCTCACATTTCTCCCCCCTTTGAAGACTTTTAAAGTGACCCTGGAAAATCGTCGCTTATAAAAAATGGGGCTGTCTGAGAATACATCAACCTATACCCTGTCTTGAGAATCCATCTGCACTGGCATTGCTGTAATCTGGGCTTGCTAACACACAGGGTCCTCCAAAAGCCCCTTTAAACTTTTGGAATGCCTGCTCGTAGGCCGGGTTCCACACTACCTTTTTTGGCTTGCTTTTCATTGTTAGGTCAGTAAGCAATGTAACTATTGTACTAAAGTTGAGCACAATTTTTTTATAGTACCCTGCTGTCCTTAAGTATACTGTCATCTGCTTTTTGATAACAGGGACAGGCCATGCCTGAATAACCTCCACTTTGGCAGGTTCTGGTCTAATCTTACCACTCCCTACTCAATGTTCAAGGTATGAGACCTCTGCCATACCCACTTGACACTTACTAGGCGTAATGGTCAACCCTGCCCTTTGCAGTCTACCCAGAACCTCCCTGACATGACTTCATTATGTTAACATAGTACAATTTGTCCCCTGCCTCCTGCCTAACAGGTTTACCATGTAAGCGACATTACTGACCTTCCTTACTACTTTAAAGGGGCCCTTCCAAGCTGACTGCAGCTTATGGAGTCTGACAGTAATGAGCACCATAACCCGTTATGCCACAGTATACTTTCAGGCTCCAGCCTTCCTGTCATACCAAACCTTCTTCTGCTATTGGCTACTGCCAGGTTCTCCTGGGCCAAGCCCATGAGCTTCCTAAGCCTTGTCCTGAAGTTTAGGACATATACCACAACAGATTCCTTGTGGGATTCATATTCACCCTCCCACGCATCACAAATCAAATCTAAAGGCCCCCTCACCCTATGTCCATACAGCAACTCAAAGGGTGAAAAGCTTGCAGATTCCTGAGATATGTCTCTGTATGCAAATCATAAATGGGGCAAATATTTGTCCCACTCCCTTTTAAACTCATCTGCAAATGTCCATAGTATAGTCTTTAATGTAGAGTTTACCTTCTCCACAAGATCATTAGTCTGGGGATGGTATGGGGTGGTTTTTAGATGCTTCACCCCACAACACTTCCACAGACAACCCATCAGGTCTGATATAAAGTTGGCACCTCGGTCAGTCAGTATCTCCCTTGGAAAACCTACCCTGCTGAACATTTCTAACAAAACATTTGCCACTTTCTCTGCCTTAGTAGAGAACAGAGCCAGTGCCTCAGGGTATCTAGTAGCATAATCTACTACCATCAGGATATACTTCTTCCTTGTGGAATTGGAGTACTCAGAGGCCCCACAGTACCATAGCTACCCTATGAAATGGCTCTTCAGTCACAGGAAAGGCATCAATGGAGCTTTGGCCTTGTCTCCTGCCTTGCCTATGTTTTGGCACTACTCACAAAACCTGCAGTACTCTGTTACATCCGTCACAATCCCAGGCCAATACAACTTCTGCATAATTCAACTCTTGGTATGCTTTATACCCATATGATTTGTAAAAGGAATGTGATGAGTTATGGCTAGAGGTCCCAGATGGTAGGTTCTGGGCACTACGAACTGCCATATTACCTCACCCTCTAGCCCTCCATCAGGGGTCCACTCTCTATAGAGTAACCCTTTGTTATATGCAAAAGGAGTGTCATGCACTATCGTTAAAAGTGCCAGATTGTAGGCTGTGGGCACCACCAACTGCCGTATTACCTCACCCTTTAAATCTCCCTTCAGGATAAACTCTCTGCATGGTAACTCCTTGTTCCAGCATACAGATTCCCCTTTTCCTTGAGTATCAGGTGCCTCTTTCGCTACCTCTCTGAAGCCTCGCTAAAAAGGATCTGAAAACTGAGCCTGTCTTCACTCTGTCTTTGTAACCTCCCCCAGCTTACCTTCCACAGGAAGCCTAGTATTTTCTGACAGCAGTGCCTCACTGTCAGCCTGGATAGTACCACTCACCTCTGTCCTTGCAGTCACCATGTCCGCAGGAATACCAGTACTCACCCACAGATGTGGTTCACCTTCAGGCTCACTGCTACAAGGTAGCTCCTCCCTGAAGTAATGACATGACCAGCTGCAGCTTCAGGAATAGGATCTGTCTGGGTCTCCCCCAGGCTACCAGACTTACATGCCTGTCTCCAATCTTGGCTGCATGTAACTGCATGCACACAGGGTGCTACATTATCAAAATCATTTCCTAGTAAGACATCTGCAGAGATATCCTCAAACACACCTACCTACTTGCTCCCTTTTCCACCTTCCCAGTCAAGAGGAACCCTGGCCAATGGTATTTGGAATAGGGTCCCACCCAAAGCTCTGACTGGTGTGGACTGCCCAAGCAAGTACTGCTCCTCCTTAACCACTGCAGGCCTCACAATGGTTATATCAGAAGCTGTGTCTCTCTTAGCAATGGCCTGTATTCCATCCACTGATAGAGTACAAATTTTGGTGATAGTTTGGCACCGCTTTTGTTTCCAGACAACTTACCACTGGCATTCTGTCATTGCCACTTGCTTGCTCCCTCACCTTTTGTTTCTCCCCTTGTTTCAATGGACATTTGTATGCTACATGGCCCCCTCTGATTACATTTGAAACATCTAATCCCAAATCCTGACTGCGTGCTTGAACTAGTGACTTCCCCTGTTACTGGTGAACTCAGATGGAGTGGTTTAGGCTGCCCCCATGGGTTCCCTCATGTCCATGTGCAGCACTGGGTATTCCTTTCTTATGCAGTGGAACCCTGCTTGCCAAGTAGAGATCCCCTTTTCTCCCCAACCCATGTGAAGTGATACATTATCGGTCTGCCAACCAGATCCTCATGTCCTAAGGCAAAGTGCTTAGAGCTTGCTCCCTTACCAAAAGGTTGGCCAGTCCTTCAAAAGTGGTGACCTGTGAAAGTAATTACTTAAATCAGCAATGTAATCACATACACTTTCATCTGTTTTGCGTCTACATTCACAGCATTTTTTTCTGTACATTTCTCGGTTTAATTTGAAGCAATCAAGTAAACATTGATGTTATGTTATCCTATCTCACCTTCATTTTTACTTGGATGGGTTCGGAGCTGATCCTCGGCTCTGACTCAGCCGAATACACCAGCTAGAAGTCTCAAACTTGGCTCATGGTAAGGTAGGTATCTCATGATGCAGTGGTGTAATTCCCCAGATCTCATTTGCCGCTTTACGAGGTTGGATGTTCTCTTCTTGGCCATGGCTAAGTTTTTTGTCTTTTGCCTTCTAGAATTTAAAACTAGTTAGAAATTAGAGATTAGTTAGTTTACTGAGTATTGTGCCCTTTTTAAAGCTTAGCTTTAGTGTTTAGCTTGTTTATCTCCTTTTTTTTCCATTGTTGTGTGCTACTGCTTGGCCATCATTTTTCGCAGGCCTGTACTGTGTATCCCAGAGTTTAGTGGTGCTCTTAAAATTGCTTATTAGTGTGTGTGTGTGTGTGTGTGTGTGTGTGTGTGTGTGTGTGTGTGTGTGTGTGTGTATTTCTAGTTAATTGCTTAATCAGTTAGTTCATTAGCTCATTTAAGTTAGAAAGCTAATTGCCCGTTTTAGTTAGAGGGCTAGTAGTATCAGTGTATTCTGTTTGTCCCTTTATTATAACTTATTAGGTCCATTTAAATTCGAGGTCCTAGTGCTCGTTTTGGTTAGAGCAAAACTATTTCCATTTAAATTCACTAGATGTGCTGTACGTCTTAAATTAGTGTGTTAATATTTTTTCTAGAAGTGGTTATTCTGTGTGATTTTTACTCGGTGTTTATAATTGTTATAAGACTTTTTTTCTTCCCTAACATGTCCAAAGAGACTAGGAAGAAAGAACATAAGCCTTCGGGCTTTAAGAAATGTCAAAAATATCTATTACAGATGGACATAGCATTTGTGTTTATTGTTTAGGAGCTATCCATCTCCAGGAAAATTACTCTTTTTGCCATTCCTTTAGCTCTCGTGTGTTGTAGAAGAGGAAAAATAAATTGATTGTCAAAGGACTCTTGAAACTGACCTTTGAGGAAGCAATACAGAGTGCTTCTTCTTCTTCATCCTCTTCTTCTTCTAAGAGAGACAAATCAGCCAATATACCATCTCCTGTCTCTTCGGCTCAGTCAGATCCTCCTGAAAAAAAGTCAAACATTTCTCAATCATCAACCTCCTTGACTCCACAGGCTTCAGAACTGATGGAGATAATTATTATTGACAAACCTGGTTCTTCGGCTCCAAAGTCTTTGGAACCAAAAGAAACTGTGTCTCGGAGTCAGAGCCGGTCCATTGAAATTCCACTGGTCTCCACGACTTTGAGATCTCCCATTCTCGTTCAACGTTATCCTCCAGGTCCTCTAGGAGCCTAGCTGATGATGACATGGAGCGGGTGGTGTGCAGACTATTGAAGTCACCGGCATTGGCAAAATTGTTCTCGGCTCTGACCCAACAGGTTTTGGAGCCTTATAAGACTGTTACATCCACTGTCATTCCTTCCCCTCCGAGCCGAGATGGATCTTCAGATCCAGAGTGCCAAGTACCACTTGCTGTAGACCCATCAGTTCTGGGACCCCCTTAGGGGATTCTGGAGCCAATTTCTGCTCCGGCACTCTCTGTTCCATTTGGGGTGTCTGGGAGCCGAAGTTCTCCAGTTGGCCCCGAGGGGGACGCTCGGACTCAAGTTTCTTCAGTTCCGAGTCTACCCCTCGGTGTGTCGGCTCGGGTGAGCTCAGCTCCTATATCAGCTTCAGAGCCAGTCTTCATGGAGCTGGGGGTGTCCTCTGTTTCCTCAGAACTGGGGGTATCCTTGGAACCAATGGGTTCTGCTTTCAAACTGATGAGGAGTGTGCTGTCCCCCTCTACAACACTACACAAGGATACTGGCATTCACCCCCCCAAAGCACCGGCCACTGTCTCAACACCCCCCCATCCACAGGACAGCAGAGATTCAGAGCCTCAGGATCCCCCATTGGGTGAACCCCACTCTTCTGAGGCCTCATGAGAATACCCTTCTGAGGAGCACCCTCGGAAGAGGACATGCAAGAGGAAGCATATAGACTCCCCTGATGAGTCTGTCACCTCAGACACTGACCTCGAGGAGTCAGAAGGGTCCCCATGGTCATCCTCTGAAGATATCTCATTTGCAGATATCCTTGAGATCCTAAAACAGAGAGGCAGCTGGAACACCATCACCCCTTCTGATGAGGAGTCGGTGTACCTGAAGGCCTTTGGATCTCAACCTTCAGCCCCCTGGGAGCCTCCACCTTTTGATGAGCTAATGGAGTTGGTCAGTCGAAAGGCATGGGAGTCACCTGACACTATGAAACCAATCTCTCGGAGGCCAAACAAATTTTTGTCAGCCCCCACTGGAAAAAATGTTCTTACAAAAGGTGTGCCTGTAGATGCTATGGTGGTGGCAGCAGCCACCAAGAAGGAATTTTCTGAGGTATCCTCATCTGTTCATCCTCCGAACAAATATTCTCGAACAGTGGCAGATATGGAAGCGTATCTTTTCATCAGTGACTTTTACACTCAGATTGCTGAACTACCTCACACACTTTACAAGGCTACAAAGAGGTATGAAGAGCTAGGAAATACTCTACAAGGTTCACTGGCTGTGGGGTTGGCAGGGAAAGTCATCTCCCAGCTGTCCACCTTAAATTCCATCATCATCTCCTCCATGAGACTGATATCATATGCAGCGGATGGAGTGAGTAGGGCAACGGGTTCAGGACTTTCCCTGAGGAGACATTTTTGGATGTGCTTGTGTAATTTTTGGGAACCTTTTAAGAGTACCGTTACTAACACCACTTTTGATGGTTCCTCACTTTTGGACCTAAAGATAAAGACAAGGGTTCAGGACTTTCCCTGAGGAGACATTTTTGGATGTGCTTGTGTAATTTTTGGGAACCTTTTAAGAGTACCGTTACTAACACCACTTTTGATGGTTCCTCACTTTTGGACCTAAAGATAAAGACACATTCACCAGATGTGAGCAGGAAGGGAAAACTCTCTCTGCCATTGGAGTATGTTTTTCAGTACCTTCAAGACCTTACCCTAAAGGTCAGAAGAGTGGGAAAATGTGGTTCAAAAGATCCCAGGGAGTTTTCCAAGATGCATGAGGTGAATCCTTCCCCAGGGGCAGAGGGGGAGGCAACAATGGTGGACGTCGTCCTAGAGGCAGAGGGGCTCCGCAAAACCAGGGTGACCGTGATTCCTTTTGTGGACGTCCCTACCAATGCTCCTGAAAGGAGGCCTGTCTGCTCTACTCTGGAGGCAGTCAGGGGATGTTTATTTTTGTACCCAGAAGCATGGCAAAATATCACAAAATACAAGTGGGTATAAAGCATAATATCCAGAGGATATTCAATTCCCTTTTGCCATCCTGTCCCACACATCAAAACAATCCCAGATGTTCCACCCAATCTAAGGGAGCAAGCAACTATAGAAATTCAAAAGTTGCTAGACAAAAAAGTCATCCAAAAAGTCCCCACAGACCAAATAGGATTTGGAACTTATTCAAGATTCTTTTTGGTGCCAAAATGAACAGGGGACTGGAGAACCATACTGGATCTCAACAAACTGAATGCATCTGTCAAAAAGTCCAAGTTCCGAATGGTGACACTGCAGTCAGTACTTCCCTTCTTAGGAAAAGATGATTGGATGTGCTCAATAGACCTCCAAGATGCGTACTTCCACATAAAAATGAACAGAGCATCAAGGAGTAATTTATGCTTCGGGTTGGGAGCCAGTCATTATCAGATGTTCTTCATGTTTCACTGTTGCAGTCCTCACATATGGGTTATCCAGTTCCCTGTAGCCCTCAGTTGGCCCAAATACCAGAGTCCTTGGCATATGATATCGGCTGCCATCGGTTGTAAAACTGATGTCAGAACGTCAGGTATAAAGGGAGGCAGCTGACACCATTTCCTCAGTCTTTCTTGCTGCGGAGCCCAAAGCAGATTCAATTCACAATAGTGCCGGTCAGCCGTATACCTGCTTTTTGCTTTCTGACTACCAAGTTGAAGACACCTTCAGATAAGTACCCCATTGGGGATCCTCTTTTCTTGCTTTAACAAATGTCAGATAAAGTTAATAACTGTCTTGCCTGTGGAAAACAGATTCTGCGCCGTGATTTTCATTCCTATTGTATAACTTGTTTGGGGCTTGAGCACGACGTCCCTAACTGCAATCTCTGTGCTTCCTTTAACCCGCCTACCATACGCCATAGATCTAAGATTTTGTATAAGCATTTCAGAGTCTGGCCTAAGTTCGTTGGTATGGCGTCTTCTGGTCTCCCGACTTTGGATATACCTAGGAAACGTAAAGACAAGAACCGCAACAGGCCTAGGGTTAAATCTGCTGACGACGCACCGGTGAAATTGGTCATCAGCACAGCGGTAGTCAGTGAGGCACTTTCACAGCCCCTGCAGTCTGCAGATTTTCAGCCACAGGCCTCTGCCGAGACCTTTACGGAGTCCTCCATGCCGCAGGCTGCTATTTTGTCTTCAGACCCTCTGCCTGTCGCCGCCTCAGATGGGTCCGGAGCCGCTTTGCAGGCACAGGCTTCTGACGCCTCTTATTTTTGACATGAGACCAGAACCAGACTGACTACCTTAGTTCAGACTTCTGCAGTTGATAGGCCTCCCGAGTCCCTTCGGATTGCTAGTAAACCTTCCAGCCGCAAACCTACTCACAAGCAGGCATCGGCCTCCCCTCCTGTGCCTTAGTCCCAGTTGGTAAAGATGGCTGGTGATCTTCTTTCCCTGATTAGGGGCTCTCACCCCCCCTTCCAAGAGGGCTAGGGAATTATCTCCTGATGTTTTGTCTGTCTCAGATTCTGAGATTTCCAGTATGTCTGCTGGTGAAGAAGGAAATTCTCAACTTTTTTCCTGGCTTTGAGGATTCTGATGCTGAGGACTCTATCCCTTCTGCCTCCCCTCCAGAAGATTTTTCCTTTGGGGATACTTTGAATACTCTTAGGGAGCACTTTAAATGGGAATGTCAGGATTTTCCTCAGTTTAAGAAAAGAATCAGGGAATTTTTGGATTTGCCACAGCATAATCCTCTGGCTATACATCCAGTTTTGGAAGTTGTGGATGATGTTTTCATGAAAAAATCTTTAACTCCTAATTCTGTTCCTCCTGCCCCCAAAAAACCTGATAGGTATTATAGGGTTCCTGAGTCTCATCAATTCCTTTTTAAAAACCCTACTGCTGATCCTGAGATTATTTCTCAAGGCCCTAAGGGTGTTAAGGCTACTATTGCTAAAAACCCTGTGCCTTCTGATAAGGAGTCTAGAGCCTTGGACAGGAGGGGTAAAAAAGTCTTTACCACTGCAACTCTTGCCATTAGATCCATGAATTGTCTTTTTCACATGCTTAAGTATCAGCAGCATACTTTAGATGCTATTAAGGCTAAACTTGGGGATATTCCTTCCATGTCGGAGAACAAAGATTTACAAGACTTACTGAATTCTGCTACTTTAGTTAATAAACATTCACTTCATTGTGGTTTTGACACTTTGGAGGCTTCCTGCAGAGCAGCAGCCACTGGTTCCGTTATTAGAAGGCATGCTTGGCTCAGGGAGCAGACTCTTTCTGAACTTGTTAAATCTAAATTGCTGGATGTTCCTTGCACAAAGATAATCTTTTTGGTAATAAGGCTGAGGAGGTACTGAAGAAGTTGGAGGATAAGGCTAAATCTATGCAATCTGTAAAATATTTCCTTCAGGATCAGCCTCCTCGGTTTAGTAGACATTATCCTTCCAAGAATTGGTCTTTCCCTGATCCTGGTAAGCAGGGTCGCTCTAGGCCTAGGGGTTTCAGATATTCCAGACGGCAGACTTCTGCCCCTCAAAGGGCTAAACAATGGCATTCTTCTTCTGCTAAATCAGGGAGTCCTAAGCCAGCTTCCCAAAGCAAACATTCTCAATGACTCCGGCCTTCTTGTGCCTACCTCTGTGGGCCCTGGGTTTCCTTTGGGGGGAAAGTTAGCCAGGTTCACAGAGGTATGTTCTACCATCACAGATGATAAATGGGTGCTTAATGTAGTAAACCAAGGTTACAAGTTTTATTTTCACACCTTCCCTGTTCTGCAAGGGCACCCAGACATACCAAGAACTCTCAGGGCAGAGGTAGAAATTCAAATTTCTTCTCTACTGACTATGGGGGCTATAGAGCTAGTTCCTGCAAATCAGGCAGGCCTAGGTTTTTATTTAAGACTTTTTCTGGTACCCAAAAAAGGGGGCACCTGGTGCCCTATTCTGGATTTGTCTATTCTAAACACTTTTCTGGTGATTCCCAAGTTCAAGATGCTCACTCTTCAACAGTTACTACCAATGCTGGGCAAGGATTCATGGCTGGTAACTTTGATTCTCAAGGAGGCTTATCTGCACATCCCAATAAGGGAAAGTTGCAGACAGTTTCTTCGCTTCAGGGATGGGGAGCAACACTTTCAATTCTCTGCACTGCCCTTTGGCTTATCTACTGCTCCCAGAGTTTTTATGAAGTGCCTGGCTCCAGTCATTGCTTTTTGCAGGCAGAGAAACATTCACATTTATCCTTACCTGGACGACTGTCTCATTCAAGCAAACTCCCCAGAACAACTAGAAAAGGATTGGATTTCATGAAGAACATTCTCATCTCTTTGTGTTACACTCTCAAAGAAAAGAAGTCAAAGTTGGTTCCTACAAGGGAGATTGTTTTCCTGGGTGCGAGTCGGAATACAGCCACCCAGATGGTATTCCTCCTTCAACAGAAGCAAGATCTTTCGGCTTACTTCATGACCTTGGCAAGCATGACCCAGCTCTCTGCAAGGCAATTCCTACAAGCTCTGGGGTTCATGATTTCATGTATTTTGATAATCTCATATGCAAGGCTGCATATGAGAAAACTTCAATGGTACCTCAAGAATCTTTGATGTCAACACACACAGGACTTAGACTTGATTCTTCCCCTAATTCCCTGTCTACAAATGGAGTTCCTCTGGTGGGCGACAGCCTGTTCTCAGAACAAGGGTCTGCTTTTCCGCCCACCACCTGCCAGCCAGACTCTCACCACAGATGCCTCAGATGTTGTATGGGAGGCTCATCTGGAAGGCTGAGGCATACAGGGGACTTAGAGCACCCAGCAGATTCATCTGCACATAAACTTAAAGGAATTGATGGCAGTACAGCAGGCCTTGCTGGCTTTCATAGACCTACTCTATCCTGGGACTCTGCTGATCAGGACAGACAATACCACAGTCATGTGGTACATCAACAAGCAGGGGGGACTGACTCTTACCCCTTGTGCAGACAAAGCATGAGACTATGGTCCATAGCAACATCTATGGGCTTGCATCTAAAAACCCAGCATCTTCCAGGGAGGCTGAACTCCTTGGCGGGTCATTTGAGCAGACATGTTCTGGATCCTCATGAGTGGAAACTGAACAAGGTCATTTTCCATCACATCACTCAGTATTGGGGCACCCCACAAGTGGATCTTTTCTCCTCTCACACCAGTCATCTCCTTCCAACCTTCTGCACCAGGGAGTTTCACAACAAAGCTTGGAGGGTGGATGCTTTGTCCTTCCCATGGACACATCTCTCAGTTTATGCCCTCCTCTGCCTCTTCTTCCCAGAGTGCTACTGAAGATAAAGGATGAAAAATCAAAGGCTATTCTGATAGCACCAGATTGGCCCAGGCAACATTGGTATCCCCTCCTTCGCAGCCTTTCCCAAGCTCAGCCTTGGCATCTTCCCCTGGTACCAGATCTGTTAGTTCAGGGAGGGGGAAAGTTCCTTCATCCTCATCTTCAAACTCTGCATTTAACTGCCTGGCTAATACTTTAAATCTTTCCCAACAGGTGGTTGAAGTTCTTCATGAGGCCAGAAGGCCTAGCATCAGAAAATCCTATGCAGATGAATGGAAGAGATTTTGCTCTTGGATGCTGGGTAAAGGAGAAGACTCTTCTCATCCTTCCCTTTCCCTCATTCTTGACTACCTAGCATGCCTGCTTAATGGTGGACTTTCCTTTTCTTCAATCAAAATTCAATTACGGCTCATTGTTCTTTTCAGCAACCCATTTTTTCTCACCCCTTGATGAAGCAGTTCCTGAGGGGAGCTAGCAATCTTATACCTCCCAGAAGAGCTCCTACTCCTGCTTGGGATCTTAATTTTGTCCTGGAAAAACTTTCTCTGCCTCCCTTTGAACCAGCTGCCTCTGCAGATTTGAAGTTTCTATCCTGGAAGACTGCTTTTCTTTTGACTATTACTTCAGCCAGAAGGGTATTGGAGCTGCAAGCCTTAATGGCAGTAGAACCTTTCATTATTTTTCACTCAGATCGGGTTTCTCTGAGATCCAATCCCTCCTTTATGCCTAAGGTGGTTTCCAGTTTAATCCTTAACCAGTCTATTCTCCTGCCTGCATTTTTCAACAATCCCCAAAATAAAGGGGAAAGGATTCTGCACTTTCTTGATGTGTATAGGCAGCTGATATTTTACTTAAGACAGGACTAAATCCTTTCGAAAATCTGAACAGTTGTTGGTTAGTTTTGTTCCTGGGGCTCAGGGTAAAGCTATTTCAAAACAAACCATCTCCAAATAGATTGCTCATTGTATTCACATTTGTTACCTGCAGCATGGGAAGGTTCCCCCCTCAGGGTATTAGGACCCACTCTACTAGAGCAGCCTCTACCTCTACAGCTTTTCTGAGAGGTGTGCCTACTAAGGACATTCTAGAAGCAGCTACTTGGTCTTCTGTCCATACTTTCACAAAGCATTACAACCTACCCTTGTTTTCCAAATCCAGGGCTGGTTTTGCCTCTGCAGTTTTGCAGGGTCTTCTTACCAACCCTTAATCTGTGATCCTTCCTCCCCCCTTTGTCTTTTTCCTGGGCTTTGGGAATCAGCCCATATGTGAGGACTGCAGCAGTGAAACACGAAGAACATAGTACAGTTGTGTACACTTACCATAAATGTAGATGTTCAAGTGTATTCACTGTTGCAGTCCTGGTTTCCCACCCTCCATTCCCCCTTTTTTCCTAAGGCACAGACTACATATTTTTATTTTTTGTATGACATGTGTCCAGGGTGCTACCTTCCTGGGTTAGCCTTCCTTTGGGGGCTCCTGACAGTTAAGGCAAGAAAAACTGAGGAAATGGCGTTGGCTGCCTCCCTTTATACCTGACGTTCTGGCATCAGTTTTACAACCGACAGCAGCCAACGTCATATACTAAGGACTCTGGTATTCGGGCTGACTGAGGGCTACCGGGAGCCGGATAACCCATATGTGAGGACTGCAACAGTGAATACACTCGAACATCTACATTTATGGTAAGTGTACACAACTGTACTTTCTGAGCTATGCCCTTTGGTCTCACTACAGCCCCCAGAGTGTTCACCAAATGCATGGCAGCAATAACGGCACACTTGGGACGTCTTGCATTCCAAGTGTTTCCATATCTGGATGACTGGCTCCTAACTGCCACCACCAAGCATCTACTCCAACAAGCCAGGGATGTGACATTGGAAATTTGTGCTCAGCTAGGCATAACAGTCAATTTACAAAAATCTGCCTTGTTGCCCTGTCAGCATATTACCTTCATAGGCGCAAACCTAGACACCATTTCTATGATGGCACATCTTCCACCCAACAGAATTTCTACCCTCAGACAGCAAATACTTCACCTTCTTCCCAAGGACAAGGTAAAGGCAAAGGTAGTTCTGAAACTTTTAGGAACCATGGCTTCAACCATAACTCTAGTTCCTCTCGCCAGGATGCATATGAGAATCCTTCAGTGGCTCCTGTTTTTTCATTGGTCGCTACAAGAACTTTCTATGTCCCATCTGATCAGAATAATGGTCATGCAAGAAGGATCTACAATGGTGGACTCAGTCCAATCATGTGACCATCAGGAGACCCTTTATTCCACAACAACCTGTTGCTACAGTGACCACAGACGCTTCCCAGATAGGGTGGGAGGCATTATCTGGGAAGGACAGTCCAATGTATATGGCAAGACCACGAGGTCCACTTGCACATCTGTGTTCTAGAGATGAGAGCACTGCTTCTGGTGTTGTAGGTACTCCATGACTCTCTTCCACTGGGGATGATTGCAGTCCAGTCAGACAATATGTCGGTGGTATGGTACATCAACAAACAAGGAGAATCAGATCATGCCCACTTTGTCGAGATGCTCTGAGAGGGGCAATGGGCAATATCTTCCCAATACTTTCTTGTAGCAATGCACATCCTGGGGAAATCCAGCATGATAGCGGACAAGCTCAGCAGGACAATATTAATGCCTCAAAAGTGGTCTCTAAACCAAAACGTAGTGGAAGAGATTTTCTGGAAATGGGGCCAGCCTTGCTGTGATCTTTTTTCCACTCCCATGAATACCAAATGCAGCAGCTTCTTTGCCCTAATTCCCCCACTGGGGGAGAGACCAAGAGATGCACTTGTTCACAACTGGCCCTCAGCACTTCTTTATGCCTTTCCCCCATTTCCCCTCATACCCAAAGTCATCCAGAAAGCAAAAGCCTTGGGAAGCAGGCTGATTCTCATTGACCCATATTGGCCTCATTAGATTTGGTTCCCCTTCCTCTAGCCTCATCTGCAGGATAAGCCGTGGTTTCTGGACCCAGGAACACTTCATCCTTCTCTACACATCCTCAACTTGACAGCATGGCTGCTCCACTTCCCAACTTAGTCAGGCTTCAAAACATCACTCCAGCAGTCAAACACATATTGATATCCTCTCATAAAGATTTTACTAGAAGACTATATGCTAGCAAATAGAAGACATTCTCCCACTGGGCTCAAACTAGAAACATTGACCCATTTTCTGCTCTAATTCAATCCGTTTTAGAATTTCTTCCAGAACTCTTCCAGCAAGGCTCAGCTGCAGCGACTATTAGAGTTCAGCTGGCTGCAATCTCAAATTTCCACATTGGTGAGCATTCCCTAACCTAATGTCATGCAGGTTGTGTAAAGCATTTTAAAAGGCACTTCCTTATTGAGACTGCCTTTTAAAGAACCACTCTCTCCTTGGGATTACATGTTGTCCTGTCTCAACTAACATTGCCAAAGTTCAAGCCCTCTTCTTCTTGCGACCTCAGATTTATTTCCTGGAAGGCCATCCTTCTAGTAGCTGTAACATCTGCTAGAAGAGTCTCAGAGTTGCAAGCACTATCAATCAAACCACCATATCTAATTTTCTCCTTTGACTCTCTCTGTTTTTTTTTCCTTGACCTGGTGTCATACCATTATATTAGTCCTTATTACTGTTAACAGCAAACAAGATCTGGGGAATTGCACCACTACATCATGAGATACCTACCTTGCCACGAGCCAAGTTTGAGACTTCCAGCTGGTGTATTCAGCAGAGTCAGAGCCGAGGATGGGCTCCAAACCCATCCAAGTAAGAATGAATGGTGAGATGGACAACAAACATGGAATGTTATGGTGAGTACATGACTTCTTTCTTTACAGTATTGTAATTCAAACAACTAATATCAGATAGTTTAGCAATTGCATTAACAGCTCTACCATGGAGTAAGGGGGGCAGGAATTGTACCCAGAGCCCTTGCTCAACATTATGCTGTTTATATACCCTCTCAAATATGTTAATAAAACTATCAAAGTCATCTACTACCCTGTACTGGGGAAATAGTTTACTAACCTTTATGGCTTCTGGGTTTCAGTCATTCCCTTCCCCATTACCTCTATGACTATGTGAAAGGGTTAGAAGGACCTTTTCATGCTGTCTCTGCTCTGAGTTTCTTCAGCTTCCATCTCAAAATCCCTGGTCTCTGGTTCCTTTTCATGCTGATGCTGCTTCTCTCTTTCTCTCTCCTCAGCCTCCGAACCTTGCAGTCTCTTTTTGGTCACCAGTTCAAGTTTCTTTAACTCCAGACTGATTTTAAGTCCTCTGAGGAAAAGGTGGACTGTCTTGCCTCCGAAGGTTGCATATCCCCAACACCAAACTGGATATCCTCTGAGCTGCTGGTCTGTTCTGTAGCTGTGAGTAAGAATGAGATCATTGCTTCCTTAATCAGGTTGGCATGCACCAGTCATTTGGCTTTGCACACCTTGGGCAACTGGTCCCTTGTCAGCTTGCTATAAACCTCTGCTGACATTTTTGCCTGCTGTCCCTGACTGAACTGACTAAAAATTAATAAAACTCTTGTGACAATGAAACTCTGTATGTTTACCTTGTTGCTGTCAAGAGTGCCCATGTCAGTGACAACTACCCACATGCTACTAAAGCTCAATTAAAATCTCACACCTCTGGCACCAATATGTGACCTGCCCTCTTTACCCCGGGGCAGTAACAAAGGAGTCTCAATCCTCATCACTGTCTCTGAAGAGGGAGCTTCACAAAAATCAGGGATAGAAATACACAATTTCCCCTAAGAGTACACCAGGAACAGGCTCCAAACCTGGGACTGGACTATATGCTTCACTCCAGGTCCCCAAATGAGTCTCCACACTAAACACTGCAGAGCACTGTGTCCCAATTCTAGGTATCTGACCCACTCGCTCTTAAATGTCTGATATTCAGACATACACACACTCTTGAGAAAGACTGGCACATATGTATCTACTGTGTTTCTTTGCCCAAATTACAAGGTAATGGCTGCCACCAGTCAGATACCACAATACTCTTCAAAAGGGGTTTTCAATTATATTGGGTAAAATAGATATTGATACAAATGGTAGCATGTAACCCAAGCAATAAGACTTTTCAGAGTGGCCCTGGTATTATCTCAGTAAGCATAAACACTTTCAAGTTATTAAATGGATTCAATAAATAACCAGCCACAATAAGAGGTAGCAATATATTTAATAATAAATAAATAAATTGATTTAAAACATATAAATACTGAATAACTGATTCCAATAAACAACACAGTTTCACACACAGGAACTATGAAAATAATACTGTAGGATAGATCTCACATTAATTTTAGAAAACCTCTACGTAACTAACTGTAGGTCCCTGATTATCTGAAGATTAACTGTCCCTATCTGATCTGAATAACTCAGAAATGCAACATTGTGCTCCTACTTCTGCAAGGCAAGATTAAGAATTATGTCCACAATCCAGACTGTTGTCTGTCCTCAGTGACTGAAAATTCAATTAGATAAATAGGAAATGCTGGAGGTACAGGTATGTATGTCACAAGCAAGATTCATGTCCCTAGATTGAATAGCTCTGATGCTATTGATTTTGCGGATGTGTCAAATGTCCATCATAGTTGGATCCAAGGACGCCTTGTATGTCAGGCACAGATAACCTCTCAGCAGTCTGTAGAAAACTGAGTAAAGAGATAAAACTTTAAGGTAATCTACATAGGAGATGCTGTTTACACCTTGCATTCCTTTTGTGAAGAACCACTGCGACTATTCCAGTTACTGCATATTCCTGGTCAGGTACATGATGAAGGGGATGTTGTTCTCAATGATAGGCCTGATGAGGACCAAATACAGAAAAAGGATGACCTCCTTGGACATAGATGCCATTCCCTTGCTTATAAGTTGAGCAACATAGAATGATTTCCTTACTACCTTAGACACATTAGTTAAAAACCAGGCTACTGTCCAGAGCATAACATAGAGATTAATTTCTGATTCTTTGAATTTGTATACAATGCCTGATTGGGGGATTTTATCAAATGCTTTAACCAGATCAAGGCAGGCAATATGTTTCATTTTGCCCTCATCCATTAGTGACCTTTTCAAAAAAGTCCACCACGTTGAGTAGGCATGATCTGCCTTTGATGAAACCAAACCAGGTTGGATCCAGTGTCTGAAAGCTTCCTTTATCATTATTAAACATATCCTTAATAATTCATTCCTTGGCTTTGCATATGAGACTAGTCAGACTTATGGGACTGTAGTTCCCAGGGTTCATAAATGAAGCACAGTTGTGGAATGGGATATCTCTTACAGTCCTCCATTCCTGTGGTGAAAATCTGTCTGGAGGCCATGGTTAAATGGTGACTCCAGGGGATGAGCTAGGTCATGCTGCATTCTGTTTAGGAGGCAACCTGGAGTTTTATCGAGGCCCATTGATGTGATGTTCTTAGTCTTAGACATGCTTCCTAGTTTTAACGGGGGGGGGGGTGGATTATGTTATTACTTGGAAGGCAGCCATTAGGGGAATGGGGACAAAAATTGGAGATGAATTTGTCAGCCATTAGACCTCCTATATGTTCTAGATCCATGTAAGTGGCTTCATTAATAATCAGTTTTGTGCACTGTTGTGTACTATCGTTGAGGTTTTGAACATAACTAAAGAAAGCCTTGGTGTTCACAATTGGCCTTGGTAGACTTAATTTTCCCTCATAGTTGTATGCTTAGATTGATGAGAGTGTTTTTATCATGCTGGAAGTAGCACTTCCTAACTTTGATTATTGCTTTTTTCTTTTGTTGTAAACATGTTGACATTTGGATTCCACTGGAGGGGGGGGGGCTGTTTTTTGAGTTTGTTCTGGGCTTGTTTTTTGTAACCACAGCTGTCAAAGTGCATCTATTAACATGATTGAACAAGTTTTCCATGTACAATTCTGCATCGGCAGCTGTGATCCCTGGGTTTGGAAGGGCTTGAAATTTTGTCCAGTAATCCCTTAATAGGATTTTCAGCCTTCATTATTCTTTCTCTGTGTCATCCTCCTTCCTTGATGTGTCTTGGAGTTGATGCATGCATTAGCCCCCCAGTTTTCCTTCTTCCTTTCCTTTAACCAACAGCACACTTAACCTACATTATTATCCTGGACACTCCCATGCAACTGTCATGAAGGAAAGCTCCTCCTTTCTGTGAATTTGAACTTTATGACATCCTTTTCTACATTAGAGTGCCTCTTCATTCTATAGTTTCTTGTCACTTGTCCTTGCTTCTGTGACACCAGCAGTGTCCACCTTCCCCTTTTGCATTACTGCTTACAACTGCTTTGTCTTCTCACCCAACTCCTTAAACTTCACTTAGCCATGCTCCGAGTTATCTTTGAAAACTATATTACATGTGCTTGACTGCAGGAGACAATGCACTTAAAGCTTCCTTTTAATTGCTTAGAGCTCCATGCCTAGCCTCTCCTTTGCCTTTTTTGCATCCTTTCATTGCCGTCTTGAATACCACTGCAGATTGGCATTCCACCAGCCATTCTACTAGCCCATTCCAAGGGTGTACAAACTTTCTTGTAAATAAGTACTTTCACAAATCCAGGAAGTAGTTAGTGTCTATAATCTGCAGCTTGTGTCCCCTCTCCTTTGTCCTTTCTGTTCATAATGACCCCTTCAATATCTCTCCAGCATAGTGTTGAGCACCAGTATCATGAGACCCCATGTCTTTTGATACCCAGTACAAAGAGCTAAAGCTGCTTTGGTTGCTCATGGTATCCCTTACACTGTGTCCCTCACACCTCTCTAGTGGCTATCCTTTGTAATAATTCCAGTAGAATGATGCCATTTTCTTTTATGTACCCTCCAGAGCTGCATGTCATGCTCAAGGTATGGCTTGACTGGGGCTGTGTAAAATGGAAGCACTATTCCTTTGCTTCTGCAGTTGTTCCCCTGGGTATACGCACTCTGGCATACAGTTTGGTCTTGCCATTTCCCGATGCAGACATGCTCACTACTCCCAGACTATTTTCCTTCTCTCTTGTCATCTTTTCCAATCCCCTATCCGGCAGATATTTCATATTAGAGTAGTTGTGCCCAATGTACAGAAACAGTACGATATGTCAGGTAATGTTTTGTTAATGCTTAAAAAGACATGACACTTCAAGTGAAGTCTTGCATTTCCTGTTGCTTTGCCATACATGCTATTTTCAAGTCTCATTCATGTAGGTGACTTTGAGAAAAGAAAACAAGTCAATTTCTGCTTCTCTATTACTTTCAGTTTTCTCTGGGTGCACTCAAACTCAAGGAAAGTAGATTTAGAAATTGAGGTGGAGAAGTTCCATGTCTAGGGTGCAGGGGACATTGTTTTCCTTCAAAAATTATTTTTATTTTTTAATAGTGTATTATGTATCATTTTTAGGAGTTTGTATGGACGTGGTGCCTTACTGGTGACATTGTGAAGTCATATTTTTAAATTTACTATTTCATTGTAGACCACAAGGGCAGTACTTTGCATGTCTTTGCATTGAATCTCAGATGTCTCCTTTCTGACCACTCATTCAGCCTTTCCAAATCCTTCCCTAATCATTTCCCCACAGCATCTATGCTTGTCTCATCTTTGAAGAGGTGCCTCATGTCCTCTGTCCCCTCAGGCATGCCTGACACAGATATACAGAGCAGTAGTGGGACCACAACTGACTCCTGAGGTACTACACCAAAACAGAGAGCCAATTATAAATAGAAGCTCTAAGAGTAAAGAAAATAAAATAACTACTAAGTAAGAGAAAGGAAAACGACCAGTATCACTGGTGGAAGAAAATTGTTTTCAGGAATTTCCTTTTATAGACCATGAATTTGAAAGGGTGAAACCTTCAGCTGTATTTATACATAAAGAGATCAAATCCTCCAATTCACGTCAGAAAACTGAAAAAAATGTTGACTTGGCTGACATTCAGATAAGCCATATAATTTCCAGGAAGGCAGAGTGGGAATTCTGTGTACTAAGTATATCAACAAAGAATTTAGCAAGAATGTACGGGGAAACAAAAAGACAGAATATCCTCACATTATACTGGTACTTTGAACTAAAAAAAAGCCTATTCAGTGTAATCAAAAACAAAGAACAGATACCAAGACATTTATTAGCTCAAAGACATTTGTGGTGAAGCTAACATATAGCTATGCAATGGTGACTAACAACGACTAAAACAAAAAATCAGATTTTAGGTAGATATTACTAGCCTGGTATTTGTGTATGACTTACCCAAAATTTAAAGGACAGTAACCAACACTTGCTTTAAGAGCCATTTAAGCTTACCCTTTGCAGAAATCCCATTTAAAAGAACAGCAATTGACATCGGAGGTACACTTTTAAAGTTGAGTAAGGGCCATTAGTATATCCACTTAATAAATGATTATGCAATAAAATTTCTTGATGCAGTATCACTTTGAAGGGTCAGTGCAATGTCAATGGCAAAAGAACTAGTGCTGTTCTTTTTTGGAGTCTGAATTCTCTGAGGAATTCTTACCGACTAAGGCACCTCATTCATATCTAGTGTAATGCTTGAACTTCAACATTTGTATATTATTCTCAAACAGATGGGCTCATTGATCAGTTTAGTAAAACTTTAAAGTCTATGTTAAAAAGGTGAATCAAATAGAGAGGCAGTTGGTTGTAATTTTTCCAGTCTTGTATGTGCTATAGAGGCAGTATCCCAAGTCTCAATTAGATTCACACCATTTTACTGCTGTATACTAAATAAAGCAAAAGAAACAAGGGGGAAAACCTTTCCCCATTTTAAAAGTGTGAGAGAACATGTTAAAGACCTGCATGATAGGTAAAGAACCACAATGCTTACAATTAGAGAACATTTGGAGGGAGCACATGAAACATAACTGACAATATAAAAGACATGCTTCTCTCAGGTAACTCAAACCTTTGGCTAGAGTACTTGCAAGCCTTGGGCATAATCTAGTAGGTATATTTGCAGAGGGAGTTAAGGATCCCACAACATGTCACAAAGTCAAAATAGAGGGGACATTATTTCTGAGTACAAATTCCTTTACCTGTTTGTGGGATACATTCTGGGTGTTGCCTGGTTGAACCAGTTTGTCTGAAATTAAGTCGGTGAGAAAGTAAATTTAAAACTGCACTGAATACCAAAATCCCAAAGGTAATCAGTAAAAATTGAGGTACAGAAAATTATCAAACTTGAGGTCCTAGATGAATCCAAAAGTGAATGGAATAGCCTCCCCTGTAGTGGTCTTCAAGCCAGAGGGTTCTAAAAGGCAAAACTTCAGAAAACTAAATAACATATCTAAAGTTGATTAATATCCTATGCCGAAAATGGACACAATGATTGAAACAGTGGGCAACATTATTTTTTATTCACTTTGGACCTAACCAGAGACTACTGGTAAATTTCACTGGCCTCAGAAACTAAAAACAAAAATAGCATTTTACACACCATGTGGACTTTTCCATTACAGAGCGCTACCATTTTGTGTTTACAGAGCACCTGTAGCATTTCAGAGACAGATGGACAACAATTTTAGACCCATAACCAAATACTCAGCAGCCATCTGGATGATAAAGTATTATTTTTTCTGGAATGTTAAAACCATCTTCATAAATTTCAAGCTGTTATATATATATTATATATTAAGGCTTTTTCTTTAGTGATGGATAGCTATTATCATAAAAATATTCCTCATTTTGCAACTGTTGCTTGCAGACTTAATGACTTACTGACCTGACTAAGGGTAAGGCTACCTTGAGGGCTAAGTAAACAACTGAAACAGAAGAAGCCTTTATGCAACTAAAAGATTTGTATTCAAGATGAATATAAGATCCAGACTTTTCCAGATATGGTTTTGTCTCTGACCCCAGATGGGGATTAGTATCCCATCTGTTGTATAAATAGAAACACAGCAATACTGAAAGATGTTATTTAACTATAGAGAAGTAGAGAGGTAATGCTCCACCTTAAACTGGGCCTTCAGTACTCTGAAGTACTATTTATTGATTAGGGAATATGTGTTAATTATTACCCATGTCCTTCATAACAGCTGTACCATCAAAAGGACTGCAGCCTAAACTTATCCAGATGTGTTTCAACCCTCTAAGTTTATAATTTTAAGATACGTCATCATAGAGGCTGTAGTCAGCTGAATGTGAATTGGTTGCCTGAAGATTATGTAGTATCCCACAAGCCAGAGTAGGATAGTCCTCTGGGTGTTTCCTCATATCTGATCCCTGTCAAAGGCTGGAGACATGAGCTGGGGAGGCATATCAAGAATTGGTGAATAGAGAGACGTCTTCAGCTGGAGGTGGGAAGTAGGAGCAATATGTCAGCATGCCCACCCTAAGGACATTTTGTGGATTGCAGGAGAGGTGGGATCATGAGAAACAGAGGGTAGGTTACATGATATGCCCCCTGGGCAGAAAGTGATGGCTAGACCTGGAGGATGTCTTTGGATTTTGTGCCTGCCCCAGCTTACATATGAGTAAGTCTGGGGGCAAGGAGAAGCTGGTAAACCCAGCAATGGATGTGCATCCCTGAGTAGAAAGGCTGTAGATGAAGCAGGGGAGAAGAAAAAAGCTCAGAACAGTAGCCACAGTGCTAGAAGCATTGGTTCTGTGCTGGTGGGGGAAGGTCATGTTTGATAGTGACTGCCAAGCCATAGAACCACATGGCTTGTTGTGGTATTATATCTGCTGTTGTGCACCAGAAGGGATTGCCTTTACCAGAATGTGTCACAGAAGGGAAATGCAGAGTTTCTGGGTTTGAAGCAGGCAGGTAAACAGACAGTAGTTCTTCGTGACAGCTAATAGGAAATAAGTGCCTGTATGCATATATAATGGCTACTGCCTCTTGAAGGAGTCATACTCCTGACCTCTGGTTCTACAGACAGCTCTGTAAGCGTCTCCAGGCAACTGGAAGTCTAGAAGGATCTGAAGAAGTTTGGTGATTGAATCAAATGAAAGCGCTAATAAAATTGTTCAAAATATATTTGCCTGGTTTCTACTGTCAGCCAACTTTTGGTTTTGTTCGTTGGTCAGTACTGACATTGGATGTTTGAAGTCTAGAAGGTGTCCATGAAATCTGGGAAAAAGCTGTTGTCTTATAAAAGAGAAACTAATGGAATTAACACCTGTCTGTATGTTAAATGGATACAACTGGTATCTGTCAGTAGTGTGTACTGGCCACCTTTGTGAAATACCTGGTATATTAAATGTGAAGATGTACCGAAACTGTACTAATTAAGGAAATTTCATCTCAATGTACACTGTTGAAAAGATTACATTTTTGTAAATATGATTGACAATATTATTTGTTGAAATGGGTGTTGGTGTATTCATGACTGTGTTACTTGTTTATTTTGATTTAGTTTTTTTACACCACAGATTTTTAGCAAGAAAAAAAAAAATATTCCTCCTTGTAAGTAAACCTCAACTTAAAACTGAAAAGTTGATTTCAGAGATTGACTGTTACAGCAGGAACAAGTAGGTGTGTGTGTGTCTGTGTGTGTGTGTGTGTGTGTGTGTGTGTGTGTGTGTGTGTGTGTGTGTGTGTGTGTGTGTGTGTGTGTTTAAATATGAAATACATCAGGACAGTTTTATAGCAGTGAGTCTACAGACTTTTAACTCGGGATATATGTCAGAATGTGTCACCATAAAATGTACCCTACTTAAAATGCAGCTTTCTTTGCATTCTTTCTGCTGGTACGTTACTTGCTATCGGGACATTATTATGTACATTTACATTTCCTTATCTCATTCAAAAATAGAAAATGGAAACGGTCTGCTGTTTCCTGATCCTCTGCAGAATATGGGTGTACTTCATTTGATCGAAAGACCCTTTGATCGAAACCCATTTGATCAAAATTTCATTCGATCGAAAACCAGTATTCAAGGCAAATAACAGGGATTTGTCCCCCTCCCCAATGTCGTGTAACCCTTGAGTTGGTAGATATAATTAAGGGAGGTGGGGGGCGAAACCGCCCCACGTATTTTCATTTAAAATGTGTACTTTTTGTTTTATTTTCTTCTTTTAAAGGAAACTAGGTGGGGGGCTTTGCCCCCCACACACACTCCTCCCAATGTGGGGGGCTGCACCCCCACCCCTTCTAACTATATATACCAACTCCAGGGTCGCACGACATTGGGAGAGGGACAAATCCCAGTTTTATGCCTTGAATGCTGGTTTTCAATCAAATGAAATTTTGATCAAATGGGTTTCGATCAAATGGTCTTTCAATCAAATGAAGTAGACCCATATATATATATATATATATATATATATATATATATATATATATATATATATATATATACACACACACACACACACACACACACACACACACACACACACACACACACACACACACACACACCATCCCTTTATAAAACCTTTTTGGCATTCTGGACACAGGAAGTTTTCCTTTTATCCAGTATCCCTGGTATGAAAGTTGAGTTTTGTCATACCTAGAATGAAGTTTGATATGCCAGTTTAGTATTCATGCCCCGGTTTCTATCCTCTCAGTCTCTCCCTGTTAGCTCTGATCCCTTACAAAAGAATGAGCTTAATTTTGTTTTGCCAGATTATCTCCCATCTCTTTCCTTTCATTCTGCCAGAGACGACAGATCTGTCTTGTTCAGTCTGTCCTTCTATGCCTGTCCCTTCTATGCATTTCACCATCTTAGTCACCTTCTTTTTTTACCCTCTATCACATATTTATTTTTCTGTAAAACCTCTAGAATGTCTCTTTAAACAGTCTTCGTCTGACAGTTGTTCCTGCCATATCTATTCTAGATTTTTTCCAGCCTGTAGTTTGAAGCACTCCAATCCTTTTTGAGCACTGTGGAAGGTGTATTGACCAGTAAACTGCTCTAAGTTCTACAGCAATGTACTAGTGTAGAGTCCTGCTCTTTGCTCTGCTAATTTTCTTTGGCTTACAGCATTTTATGAAGGGATCACATGACTAAGACATTTTCATCACACCGTATTAACTTCATGCTTTCAGAGAACTTCTTTCTGCATTTTGGTACCCTTTAACTGGTGGTGTGACTAGGAAAGGGCAGAAGTCTATCTGTGTCCACAGTGGTCACCAGACTGTGTCTGTATAGCTATTAACAAACTGGAGTATGCCATAGCTCTATACTGTGGCCAATAGTTATGTTACAACAGCAGATATATGAAGCAGTCAGGAACAAAACACAATAGCCTGTAAGTAACACCAGTTATGAGTTCTATGATTTTGATCTTATGTCTTTATCATAATTTTGTACGAATATCTAGAACTGGACATTGGAAGAAAAGCTTTAATATTTGTGTGGGTCCACAAAGTAACTTTAAAAACAGAAAACACTAACAACAACAGAACTAGATGATATGCATTCATAAAGCCTGATCATTTTGAAAGCATTAGCTGCCCTCAGTTGGTCGACTTCTACAGTTAAACTCTGGATATCCACTAAGCACGTGATCTGACCATCTGCTCATCAGCCATTCTACTTCAGTGGTTTCTAAAAGACTGAATAAAGTGGTAATTGACTGTGTACTCATGTTATATTTCTTTTGTTTTAGATTCTTGCTGCCAGAAAAAGGGCACGCTACTTACGTCTAGCCCGTCCACCAAGTCCCATGCAACTAAAAGAAGCCAGAGATCAAATCAGAAAAGACAGTCTGATTCAGCAGACACTAAGGTTCCAGACTATAACTCTTTCTTTGTCTTACTTTATTAACTCAGAAATACCTTTGAGCTGTGGAATATTACACCTATAAAAGCCTGCATATATTTCAGAACATTTCTGCAAAAAAAATATAAAAATAAGACAAATTTAAATGTCTTATGAAAACAAATGTTAAAAAGGAATAATGCAGTGTTATCCGTAAAAATGTCTTCTTCAATGATAATAGTTAATGTTTACATCAGTACTGTAGTATATTACAAAGCACACAAACTCAAAGTTATATTTTCTCTAAAGTTCACAGACAACTTTTCATATCTTGCAAACTGTACAACCTAAACATATTGCATTAGATCAAGTTTTGTTAGCCAGACTTGATTTTTTTCATGCTTTTCATGAATGTTCCTTTACTGAGATATTTACAAAAATATTAGCAATTATGCTTATTTATCTAGACAGAATGTTTGTTTGGTTCAGTTGCAAGCAACATTTTTGTTTGGAACTGACAATATAAATTACACTGAATATAAGTCAAAATGTACATCTTACAGTGCACACATCATTGATAATTTTTTTTATCATAATCTAAGGTTGTATTTGATATCATCTATTAGTTTTGGAAATATTTATGCACATATTTAGCAAATAGTTAGCAATATGTCCAGTTGTGTGTCATATATGAACAGTGACAAAGTATTTGCCTGCCATCTTGACTTTTCACACAATGTTCCTCAATAATGTAGCTGCCTTGGTTGTGAAATATTAATGCAAATATGAAATAACAAGTGAGAAACAGTGATTAATATTTTCACTGCAGGAAATCATAGCTTAACCAGTTTCATTATGCTAGTAAAATGTTTTTCTTTCTTATGCTGCCTATTGATTTAAGTCATAAGGTGAGTTTTTGACTTCTGTTATGCAGGAGAGTGTGGGACAGCATTTTGAATGGCATGATATTTATAAGATGAAGAGAGTCTATTATAACTTATTTTTATCTGAGCAGAGATGAGTTGATGACTGAATTCTAACCATCTGTTTTAATTTGGACCATGCAGTGTTAAGCTTGATTTGATGCATTAGCTTTAAATTTCATTGTTTTGTCATAAGTTTGCTATAGTTTGGTGGGATATGATTTATGTCAGCAGAAAGACCCAGTGCTGTGTGTTTGTGCATACATGATTTGCCAAGATTGTTTTTAGTCTGTAAAGTAAGCCATACCTTTGGTGAACTTTCATTATAATCTTTTTAACATGATACTTGAATTATGGGTGTGATGAGTATTTGGAATGACTTCAGTGCTCATACCTGAAGTACAGAGGTTGTACACCTACTTACCATATGGAAGTCCAACAGACTATTGAGGAAAATATTGCTTTGCTTTTATTATGATTCAGTGTTAGGCCTAAATCTGAGAGTTTTTTCTGAATGTTTGTAAAGGAGAGCTAAAGCTGACGTGATTTCCTTCAAATATTTTATTTTTTATACTTTATTTTATTTATATATATATATATATATATATATATATATAAAATATATATATATATATAAAATATATATATATATATATATATATATATATAAAATATATATAATTATTATTATCATTATTATTATTATATTATATTATAATATATATTATATATACTATATTAATATATTATATTATATTATTATATTATAATATATTATATTATATATTATATTATATTATTATATTATTATTATTAGTATTAATTATTATTATTATAATTATTATTATATTATATATTATTTTTTATACTTAAATTTTTTTGTGTTTTTATTGAAAAATCTGAGAAAATGTGACATTGGTTCTAAAGGTATAACCAGAAGTAACAATGTGCCTCTATATTTATTCAAAAGAACCACTGTGTATCAAAATGACTGCTCTGTCAATATTAACATGGAATGCTAGTGGTCTTACTGGTATAAATAAAAAGCAAAGATGATTGCATTATATTACCGGAGACACATTTGGATAGAAATGAGCATGTGAAATTGACAAAGAAAATATTTCAGTGGGGGCATTCAGCAGATTATCAGTTGATAAATATATGGATCGTGCGAAGGGCTGCAGAAGTGATAGAAAAGGGGAAAAAGACTATTATGGCAGCTTTGTAGTAGCAATAATTTATTGGCTTGTGTGGAGGATTATACTGTCATGTATTTATATTCTGCACAAAAGTACTATTATGGAGCTTAGGAGAATTTTGGGAGAAACCATAAGATTTCAGAAGGTAATATTATTTGCTGGCATGGACTGGAACGTCATTTGCAAAAGTGAGATTGTAGTGGAGATCCTTGAAGGGAAAATGTGATAAAAGATGGTAGATTTCTGAAGTAGTATATGAGGATAGTTGGTATGGTAAATTTGAATTCAGTAGCAGGAACTCACATAGAATTAATACATTTCCCCAAGGTATAATAACTGGGCTAGCCTGTATAGAAATTATATTTCACAGGAGTATGCATATTTAACTGAAAGCTTTTTAACCCAGCTAATAACAATATCATATCCTTCACCAATAAAACAAGGCTAAAGATGCAGGGTAGTGATTTGACAATGAGATGTCGGTGCTTTCCTACTTATCTGTTAAATGAATGAATTTAAGGAAGGGTGGTGGAAATTATATAAGACTTATTAGGGAAGATAAAAACTGCTTCAGTATGGATAGCTAATGAGTGGGATAAAATCAAAATCTGGTTTAAAGTATGGTATAAATAAAGAACAAGAAGAGTGGCAATTGTGGAGGGCTAAGGGAAAATACGGGAGTCTTTGGATAGCATGAATGCATTTTATTCAGGTTTGTTTTCAACAGAAACAATACAAAGGATGGGACTAGACAGAAACTAAAGGAATAGAAGGTTAGATAGCAGGCATGCTTCAGGGGACTACCAAGACAGGCACGTACTTCACAAATATGGGTGGATTATAACAATTATCTTATCAAACAGGAATTGGTTGTGGTGGTATACTAAAGCATTGTTACACCGAACCTTCATGTGGAGCAATCTCTTGCAGGAGTTTTATCTTATAAATCTGGGGTACACAGGAGCACAAAACCCAAGGGATATATACAGGTACATTGAGTCTTCATGAGGAGTTTCACTTTATAAACAGGGAACATAAAAAAGCACAAAATCTTGGAAATATATGTAGGCACATCACTGGAGTTCTAGTGGGGGCTGAGTGAGGTACAGACTTCAAGTCTAAATCCCCTTTTGCAGGAAGAAACTGAGGGATGAAAAGAGATGTGCCAGCTTTTCCTTGTGAGACATTCCTCCGTCAGTGACCTATGGTCATGCAAAGGAGGTAGCATACTCATATTAAAGCTGACATGAAAAGTGTGCTTGAACAGTATCATCTGATAAATGTAAATGTAACCTACAAATTTCTACTGACCCGAATACACTTGAACAAAAACTGGGCCATGCATTTACAAAAACTTCTGTTGTGGAAATACAGATAAACTAGTTTATTTAATGGACAGTGTCTGAGTCAAACCTTGCTTTCTTCTAGGGAATTCATTCTTCACATGCTGATGCTGTTTTTGCTGTTATTCATAACATTTGGAAAATTCACGCATAATGAATTCTACCTGAATCAAGGCATCAGAGCTGAATTCACACAGTAAGAGCTTCACATTTCCTATAAAATGTTTGTGTGATCTGCACAACTTATTCAAGTATATGAATTTATTGCTTATGTTTGGATGACTAAAACCTGAATTATGATAAGTAATGTTAGTAACGTACTACCATTATTTTGCTGTTTAGGCCATTTCTGCTGCATCTTTGTCCAGATGTTAGTGTCTGAAATTCGCAGAGTAACGAAGATGAGTAATGTTTGTATAGCTTTAATAACAAAGCTGGGAAACACAATGTAGTGAGGTTTGGGGTGTGTGAAGCATTTGTTTTAACATTACAGCAGTGGGATCTTCGTTGGTTACATAAGGGTAAAATTAGGCCACTTTCTGCCAAAATATTACTGTGTATTTTCATTGTTTGTCATGTTCAGACATTTGTTCTTTAGCTCATTAGAGTCCAATGATTTGTAAGCATGGATTAAATTCGTACTGTTCTCTGGGGGGTTACTCTGTACATTGTACTCAAAATTTGGTACTGTTCTCTGGGGTGTTACTCTGTACATTGTATTCAGGAAAATGGTATTGAAGCAGTCTAAGCCTTCAGAATAGGGCTAACTGATGGCCGGCTCAGGTTTCAAACTTTTTGGTAAAGTTATCTTGGTTGAAAGCTTTGGTTAATTAGACAGTATTTGTGAGCTGTGTTTTTGATAGACAGGTCATGAAAATGGAGTAAGTGATCACTTATACAAACATTATACCTACTGAGATGACAGCAGTCCATGTTTCTAGCAGTCTCAGCAGTTTTCTTCTGCTCTTGTGAACAGGTGAATTCACTCATGTAATATCTGGACCAGTGACAAGAGGAGGTGGGCCATGAAAATGCATATATGTAGACCACTTAGGGATGAGACCAAAAGGAGAGATGAATGTGAACTAATGATTGACATTAAGGATCATGTGCAAGTTCAGAGAGGAAGAGGAATGCACTACCATAAAGAGACAAGGGAGAAGGCAGGACTAGAACAACAGTGAAGTTTCCAGGAAGTTAACGTAGATGAAGACAGAGTGTTTCTGGATCAGTACAATGTGTCAGCCACAGGGGATATCACAGGCGCATGGGCAGAGACTGTAGGAAAGAATACAGGTATAGGTTGAGAAGAAAGGGACAATCCTCATGGGGGGATTGAATCTCGGGCAGTCCTCATGGGGGGATTGAATCTGTACACTGAGTGTCCCAGATGCATGTAGTAGATGAGCTGCAGTGGACTGAGATCTTGGACCACAAGGACTTCAGCCAGCCAGTGCAGCACTGTACCAGAAATGACAAGACTTCTAGATGAAGTCCTAGCCAAGGTACAGGGATCATGGCAGCCCAGGTTAATTCACTTTTAGCTGACATGCTTGGAAGGAATCCTGCTTTGTGGAATAGAGTGAGGGAGCAGATATAAAGATACAAAGATAATGGTTGAAGAAAGGGGGAAAGTAGTTTGATGAACTGAGAGAGGTGGTAAAAGATGAGTTAGGGGCCTGGGAGCAAGCAGAGGGAGTAAACAAGTTATAGGAATGGATGGAGTACTCAGGCAGTTGAAAAGTATGTGTGGAAGATGCAAAAAGACAAAAAGATGTCTGTGGCTTAATTCAATGCAAGACTGCAAATTATGGCAAACAACAGGGCTTAAATTGATGAAACTGAGAGGTGAGAAGGTGACTGGGACTCAAAACAAGGAGTTTAACATAAGAGCAACAAAGATACAGGTAGAAGGAGAGTTAGCAGAAGGGAAAACATAGGCCACAAGGGTTTTATGATGTATGGCTGAAAGGAGGAAGGGAGGGGGCATCCCTAGCCATGCTTAGCAAAGATGGGAAGGAGATGAGTAAAGACTGTCTAAAAGCAGAAGTAGAGAGTGATCATTTTTGTTTGCAGGTTCACAGGCAGTTACTAGGCATGCAGTGCATTATACCCTCCATGAGCACTGTGTGTTTAGGGTCACACCGCAAACAAACGAAGGCTGAGGAAATCAAGCCCTGAACCCCAGGAAGTAGCTTGTTAGCAGATCATAGTCGTAGTCTGCTGTGCTGCGCGTCTTTACCTGTAAGCATGTGTTTGTTCGCGAGACTGAAGCTTTCCTACTGATGCTTCATTCTGGACCACTGTAGGGTAGAGCTTCATAAAGCATATCGGTCAGCCTTCATAAGGAAAAGCAAGAGGAGGGTGTCATGATGGGGGTAGAGTAGGCAGCTGACAGACCACATGATGGAGATCTCCAGCACATCACTGGCCAGTGCGGAAAGTGTCTTAAAACCAGATGGTAACAATTAGGGTACCTTTGTTCAACTGAAGAATCAGGAAAAATCTGGGAACTACAGGATTTTTATTTTAACAGCTGTGACAGGGAAAGTCAAATAGAGAATCATGAAATGGAGCACAGGGAATACAATGAGAGGGTTATGGCATCTGCAAGTAGATTGCTGGTTGTATCCTCTGGGGGTAGATTCAAAAAGCAAAATGTTAAGTCTTCCACTTTACACGGCCTTGTCAGAACACACCCCGAGCACTTTTTGCAGTTCTGGAGGCCTTACAAGGAAAAGGACATCAACCTTCTGCAAGCAGTTTAGAGGAAAGCCACCAGGAGGAGCCATGTGATGAAGGGGAGAGGATATGACCAGGGACTAGAGAAGCCAGAGCTCTTCTTCACATGAAACAGAAGAGACAAAAATGACAATATATTAGTCTGGAAGATCATATCAGGGAAATATGAAGTAGTCAATCTGAAAAGGATCAATACAGATACAATGATAAATACACTTGAAGTAGGTAGGATCATTATCACCTTCTGCCAATAACTTAATGTAACATAATTTTGTTCATACGGGCTGTAGACAGAATCTGTATCATGATCTGCATCATATTAACCTGAAACATTTAGATTTCCCCTTATTATGAGATCTGCTGTAATGCTTTATGGTACCATATGCAAACAGCCAGTAATGCATCCAGATATCCTCTCTCTCTGTCTCTCTCTCTCTCTCTGTCTCTCTCTCCCTCACATACACTGAGGTACTAGTAATCTAACCAAGGTCTCGTAGAGTGGAAGCCTTACCTCTTTGCTTCTTGAATCTACTCTACAAACAATACAACTCTTTGCCACCCATTAACTGTTAGTAAACAGTTTTTAGAAGCAGTGAAAGCAAATAAAAGAAAGAGACTGAACTTTTGCAATGCAAAGTAACCTTGTCAAATGGAGAACAAAAATATAATAGCTGTAAGTCTGTTAACATGGCCTATTTCAGAGCATGTGGAACCATTAAAACATGGCAGCTTATCAAGAATTGGGGAGCAAATGTTTGTGGTCTGCACTCTTGTGGGAGGAGAGGCTGGACTCTGCTCTTCTGAGCTGGGAATTTCTGGTTGAAGGCTTATAGTGCATGCATATCTGAACTGCTTCTTACTGAAGTTGGTGCGCCTTGTTTGCTGTGGCATAGACTGGATTCGGGCCTGCTGGATCTAGCTTTGTTTGTGTAACTTGAGCACTAATCCAGGCATTCTCTAAAGTATTCAATTGTATTTATTACTGCTTGGTAGTAACTTGATTAAAGTGTAGCTATCATTCTAAGTCTTTTGGATTAAGCACTTGGGCTTCAGACCAGTTGTTTTACATTAGGAAGGTTTGTGGCATGCACTGTGGTGGCAGGACAGGTAGCTTTCATCCTTCTAAGTGGGAACTGCTGATTGAGAGCCCAGTGTCTGTTATTCTTAAAGTGTATTAGTTCTGGTTTAAGCACTTGGGCTTCAGGCCAGTTATTTTACATTAAGAAGGTTCGTGGTCTGCACTCTTGTGGGAGAAGAGGCTGGACTCTGCCCTTCTGAGCTGGGAATTTCTGGTTAAAGGTTTATAGTGCCTGAATATTTGAACTGTATCTTACTGAAATTGGTACACCTTGTTTGCTGTAGCATAGACTAGATCCAGGCCTGTTGAATCTAGCATTGTTTATATGCTTGTTGTTTGTTTGCTTGTTATTTCCCTGGAATGCTAATTTCACCTAATACGCGGCTTCTCAGTGCTTCTGTGGATCACTAGTGATATCTGCATTGCTTACTGTACTTACTTCCTTGTTTCACTTGAAAGAAAGTTACTGTTTGTCGTTTTTGCATTTAAGTTACCTGTAACACATTGCACTTAAGTTACCTGGCACTTGCTCACTAAAGCAATTATATAAGTCAGCACTAAAAATTAAAAGCACTACACCCTCACTGCCCACTGGCCCTGGTTTTCAATTATTAAGGAATTCCCAATATTATTCTAGCATGTCCAAAGGTCAGTTGTCAATATCCTCTCCAGTCCAGCTGGTGAATCTGGGAATCTTGAGGCAATGTTACAACTGCCTCATGTACACAGACAACCCTCTCCTCCTCCCAACAAATTCCAACACATGTGAGAGATGCAACCATATAGCCAAACTGGAGGCTAAGCTCTCTCAACTCAGTACTGGCATAACCAGTCAGGAGGAGAAGGAAACCACACTCACTACAATTCCAGTCTCACATAGACCTACCACGACAGCAAACCAAACACATAATCACACAAAAACATACTCTGAGGCTCTAAATAAAGATCTGCCAAAGCAGCAGAGACCTCCAAAGCAGACACCCAAGCAGCCGCTACCCCAAAAGAAAACACATGCAACACATATCTCACAAAGCCAGTGTGCCAAACAGTCACAGCCCTTAAGACTAAACAACACACCTGATACGCTTGTAATAGGTGACTCTATCGTCAGGCACACTGACGTCCCGCTCACCAGGCTGAACAAGGAGAGGGTCACGGTGAACAGCCTGTTGGGCGCTAGGATCCGCCACATAACACAAGCACTCAGGTCACTTCAAGGCAAGTACAAATATGACTCAGTCATTGTCCATGCTGGTGTGAATGACCTGAGACATACCTCCGTGGACTACATGAAAAGAGACATAAAGGAGCTCTCTGAGCATGTAGCCTAGGCCGGTATGACCCTGACCTTGAGCAGCATCTTACCCTCACCAAGAATGATGCCACAATATGAAGACAAGATGATCAATTTCAACAATTGGCTTAAGTACTGGTGTCATTCAAAGGGGATCCAATGCCTGTCAGCTTGGGATGATATGCTCGACAAGCCACGATGCTTCGCTAGGGACGGCTTGCACCTGTCACCCCTGGGCTTTCGGATATTGGCAAAGGCTCTTGCTACCCCCATAGTGCCTTTATTAGGCAAGGCTCAAAAGACAAACCCACCTCCATAGGTATCACAAGGGATAAGAAACTAAGAGTAATGCTACTCAACGCCAGAAGTCTAAACCTCAAGATGCACGCACTCGAAACTCTCCTTAACATGGAGAACATTGATATCTGTGCAGTAACAGAAACCTGGTTCAGGGCTCCCAAGAGCACCCCAGCACTACCAGTTTATACCTCATACCATGCTTTTCGGCCCCAAAACTTGGACCGAACCACAAAAGGAGGGGGAGTATCGATATTCATCAAACATACCCACACCTCCAGGTTGGTGGCAAAGCACGAAGCATCAGAGACTATCCATGTGCAACTAACAGTGGGTAAAACTGCCTTCCAGTTTATAGGCTGCTACAGACCACCCTCCCAAACCCAGGAACCCCACTCGGCCTTCCAGAGAACACTGGAAAATATGAAGGTCTCTCCAAACACCATTATATTGGGCGACTTCAACTACCCAAACATAGACTGGGAGCATTACTCTAGCTCCAACACCCTAGCCCAAAGGTTCCTAGAATTTATAAACTCAAATGCTATGGAACAACTTGTTACCACTCCCACAAGAGGGGAAAACATACTGGACCTGATCATCACCAACATGGGGACTCTATGCTCCAAACCAGAAGTGTATCCCTCACTGGTAAGATCAGACCATAAACTAATCTCACTGGATATTCACATCCCATCCCCACCCCCTGCCCAGAAAACCACAGTGAAAAACTTCTCTAAAGCAAATTTCACATTCCTCAAAACTGAGGTGGAATCCTTCAAAGCCCCCAGGCCTGTGGAAAATATGGCCCAGACCGCAGAATCCTTTATAAATGCATTCTATGAACACCTTCAGGAATGCATGGATCATGCGATCCCAAATAAAACCAAGACCCAATCCTCCAAAGGCAGACGTCCTGTCTGGTGGACCCCAGCCATAAACAAACTATACAATAGAAGGAGGAAGCTACTAAATGATAGAGCAAAATCCCAAAAAGGGAAGGCATCACTGATCAGTATTAGCAAAAAACTACGGGCACACATAAAATTGTCCAAGGCCAGCTTCGAGAGAAAAATTGCACAGGACACTAAGGATAATCACAAGGCTTTCTTTAGTTATGTTAGGAACCTGGGTGGGAATTCCCAGATATGCTCAGAATTAGTCCAAAATGACAAAAAATACACCAAACCCACAGACATTGCCAACATCCTAGCTGACAGCTTCAGCGCAAACTTCTCCTGCCCTTCCCACCAACAGGGCAAATATCTATCCCAGCAGAGTGCTGCCCCTGACATCTCAGATGCTCAGGTAAGAGCCGCCCTCTCCAAAGCAAAAAAACACAGCATCAATGGGACCAGATGGTGTCCCGGGCTCGTCCTACATGAACTCCAAGAAGAGCTAAACCCAAACATAAAACTACTGTTCAATCTCAGCCTTACTACAGGATATGTGCCCAAAGAGTGGCGTACAGCAACAGTGGTCCCTCTCCATAAAGGTGGTGCCTCAACGGATCCTGGAAACTATCGCCCCATAAGCCTGACTAGCTTGGTCTGCAAAGCTATGGAAAGGATCATCATAGACCTCATAAATAAAGATATTGGGGACCTACAAACACTGGATCCTACCCAGTTTGGCTTTGTTAAGGGCAGATCCTGCCTCTTAAACCTGGTTGATTTCTTTGAAACAGTCACCATGGCCATTGACGAGGGGAAGGTGGTCCACACAGCCTACCTGGACCTCGCAAAAGCCTTCGATACAATACCCCACTTGGGCATTATAGATAAGCTCACCAGCTTAAATATAAACCCCTATGTCACTAGATGGATTGCAAACTGGCTCAAGGACAGAACCCACATGGTTAGAATTGCTGGAGCCATGTCAGACTCCAAACCAGTTACAAGTGGTGTCCCACAAGGCTCAGTCCTGGGACCTCTCTTGTTCGGTATATATTTCTCGGAGGTACAGGCCAACACGGAAGGACTGGCTGACCAAGTTCACAGATGACTGCAAACTGGGCACCATAATCGACTCTCCAGCCGACACAAGCATCCTCCAAAAGGGCCTCATAGAAACAGACAACTGGTGCCAGAGCCATGGCCTCAAGCTAAATGCCAAAAGTGTATAGTCATCCCCTTTGGCAAAAACAAAGTGCCCACAAATTACCACATAGGTGGTAATCCATTAAGTACAGAAGAAGTAATTAGGGACCTGGGGACCCAAGTTGATAGCAATCTCTCATTTGACAACCACATGACCAAAGTGGTTAGAAAAACATTTTATATAGCCCACCTAATCATGAAGGGATTCACATCTAGATCAGGGGAGGTCATCGTGCCTCTTTACTCATCCCTCATCAGGCCCATAATTGA